>NC_133334.1:150835830-150930830 GCF_042186555.1 Aquarana catesbeiana
CAAATGAAATAATTTCGAATGCGGTTGAAATATTTTCGAATCCGGTTGAAATATTTTCGAATTCGACCGATTTTCGAATTCGGTCGAAAACGAAACTGATTTGAAAAACGAATTTAATGAATTTAACGAATCTAACTAAACCAAATTAATTAAATAACGAATTAAAACGAAACAAAACTAAACAAATTTTTTCATTTTGCACATGTCTAGTTCCGGCATTGAGAGATAGATAGAGAGAGAGACAGTGTCATCTGATTTAAGTTATATAGAGTAGGCAGGCGAGTAAGTTAGCTGCACTTACAGTGTATTGTGTATATATATATATATATATATATATATATATATATATATATATACATATACATTAGCTACAGTATTTAAAGTTAGTGTAGTGAGTCCTCTGCACAGTGTGCAACTAAAGCTACCAGAAGAAAATGAGAGTTCTTTTGATCCTATTAGTACAGTACCGCAGGCAGCTGCAGTATTTACAAGTTAGTGTAGTGCTTCCTCTGCACGGTGTGCACCTAAAGCTACCTAAATAAAATTAGTGGTGTTCTTCTGATCCTATTAGTACAGTACCACAGGCAGTTGTAGTATTTACAAGTTAGTGTAGTGCATCCTCTGCACAGTGTGCACCTAAAGCTACCTGAAGAAAATTAGTGGTGTTCTTCTGATCCTATTAGTACAGTACCGCAGGATGCTGCAGTATTTACAAGTTAGTGTAGTGCGTTCTCTGCACAGTGTGCACCTAAAGCTACCTGGAGACAATTGCTGTTGTTCTGCTCCTATTAATACCACAGGCAGGCAGCTACAGTATTTACAGTTAGTGTACTGTGTCCTCTGCACAGTGTGCACCTAAAGCTACCTGAAAAAAATTAGTGGTGTTCTTCTGATCCTATTAATACCACAGACAGGCAGCTACAGCATTTACAGTTAGTGTAGTGCGTCCTCTGCACAGTGTGCACCTAAAGCTACCTGGAGACAATTGCTGTTGTTCTACTCCTATTAATACCACAGGCAGGCAGCTACAGTATTTACAGTTAGTGCACTGTGTCCTCTGCACAGTGTGCACCTGAAGCTATCTAAAGAAAATTAGTGGTGTTCTTCTGATCATATTAATACCAAAAGGCAGACAGCTACAATATTTACAGTTAGTGTAGTGTGTCTTCTGCACAGTGTGCACCTAAAGCTACCTGGAGACAATTAATGTTGTTCTGCTCCTATTAATACCGCAGTCAGGCAGGCAGCTACAGTATTTACAGTTAGTGTACTGTGCCCTCTGCACAGTGTGCACCTAAAGCTACCTGAAGAAAATTAGTAGTGTTCTTCTGATCCTATTAATACCACAGGCAGGCAGCTACAGCATTTACAGTTAGTGTAGTGCAATCTCTGCACAGTGTGCACCTAAAGCTACCTGGAGACAATTGCTGTTGTTTTGCTCCTATTAATACCACAGGCAGGCAGCTAAAGTATCTACAGTTAGTGTACTATGTCCTCTGCACAGTGTGCACCTAAAGCTACCTGAAGAAAATTAGAAAAGAAAATAACCCCTCAAAAAGTGGTGGGACTTTAAAGGCAACGGAGTAAAAATAAAAACAGTTTTATTAACACAAATATACAAAATTGTACATATCAAGAAAATTCAAATACAGTCGTATAAATCAATTTGGCAATAAAAACAAGATTATACTGGAGAGCGAACCAAGGGTATATTCATGTAGTCTTCCACCTGAGCCTACGCGTTTCGGGACTACAGGAGTCCCTTCATCAAGGGCAAATGGTAGGCGGACTTTTCACTGATAAAACATGAAATAGCGTAATTAGAGACAAAGGCATTGAACATGTTTACTGCATCTAGCATCATTCTGGAAAGAAAAAAAAAAAAAAAAAAAAAAAAACCTACCCAAGCATAACCAAGAAGAGAGGCCAACTGTCGGAGCAATTCTCGGGGGCAACAACACAAAAGGCGCCAGGAATCCAAAATAGGAAATGGGCGTGTCTCTGGCCCCGCCTTCTCCGCGCTGGTCCCAATGAGCCACCCCAGGAGGGGATTCCGGGAGTGACAGCGCTACCCCAAAAGGGCCCGGCAAGCGAAGAACCAGAGGGGGGAAAAAGAATTAATTATCTGAAAATAAAAAGGAGAGGAGGCCTTATGTACTGAAGTACTAAAAAAAGGGCCTATAAAGTAATTAAATATACTAAAAACGCATAACCACCGCACATTGAGGCGGCAAACATCCATGTGCTCAAGATGCATAAACACCGCACATTATGCGGGTGTGCATCCAGGCCGGGGGTGAGAAAATGTTCTAAATGTTTGTGGCTTACCCCAATATTAATGTGTGAGGGATATGGTGATTGGGTATGGGTAGGTGTCCCCAATATGTGAGCAGCGGGAGCGGGTGTGCCTTAAGCGCAAGATCAGCTGCAGGTATTATCAGGAGTAGTATCAGCATGTTTCAAGGTTCAAGCTGGGCGGCCCTTATGGCAGATTATTCGAAAAACCACGAGGAAGGAGAGGCAGTCCAGTCGGAACTGTCCTCCCTCTGCAACCAATTAAGTAAATATGTGGAGAAGAAAGCAGCTTTTTTCTGGCACATTGATAACTTCGAAAGGTACATTAGAGAGGATATCAATCCTTATGGATTGCGTATCCAAATTTTCCCTCTGATTGATAACATCAGCCCTGACTTCAAGAAACAGTGGGAGGAAAACTTGCAGGCGTGCACACGCAAGATGATGAGGATGCTCATAGAGGAATATAAGATTCGCAGTCTGGCCCTTGACAAAGAGATTGATAGCATATACTCCAAATTACAATCTTTTAAAAGTCTTCCCTCATTAAAGGAACATGAGGAAAGAATTAAGATTCATTTGGATCAAATTACCACTGAAACTCTCCGTAAGAAAGATAAAAAGTTCTGGCGCGACAAATTGTCCTTCCAGGAAGGGAGAGAATACAAGTGGACCCAAAACAATCACACCTCAAATTCCAAAAACAAAGGTCTAACCAAATCTATTTTGGAAAGAGGATCAGACTCCTCTATCAATTCCTCTGCTTCCGCTTCCTCCTCTTCTCGCAATCGAAATAGGAATAGGAATAACAAACCCAAACGCCCCCTATCCGGAGAAGAGGGGAATGCATATAAGAAACATATTCCTGAACATCCTGCCTCCACTGCCCCATCCACCCCACGTATATCGGGCCATAACGGTGCATGTAGTGAGGACCTCCATCCCCCTATAGGAATCTCGAGTAGTAACATCGCCCCCTCCTCACTCACGACTGCTCAGCTCTCTCAATCAAGTGTGAACTCAGCATCCAAGAGGGAGGTGGGCCAAAGCCGATTTTTTCCTCAGGGCACCATTCCCAAATTAAAAACGTAAAAAGTACAGAATTTAACACCACCAATGTTGATGATAGAAATATCATCAACTTATCTGATTACACGTTATCTGATGAAGAGAAATCCCTCCTGTCAAAGGGTCCCAGCTCCAATCTTGACACTTTTGAGGTCATTAAAGACCTAAATTTGTTTGCTCGCAAGTTGTTATTGAAGAGCATGTACTCCAAGGCCAAAACCAAACCCGAAACCATCGATGAACAACATGACAAGGACTTAGAGGTCCTTTTGTCGCTACTAGAGAACGAGGACTCTCCTGACCTGATCGATACAATCGATTTAGATTCCCTTCTTTCTGACAAACCTACTGAATCAATCACCCCATCTTGTGCTAACAATAAGCTTAAGAACAAATCGGATAAATTCCCTTCCCTAAGCTCTAACCCCAATTTGTTATCTTTTGTCACTATGGTCACATCTGAAATTCAAAAACTTAAAATACAGAAAAAGACCGGGAATATATCTCCTTCTGAATTGCTCGCCTTAAACACCCTTAAAAAATGCCACTCCCTTGTCATTAAGCCCTCGGACAAGGGGGGCAATATTGTGATCATGTCGAATGAGCAATATAAAAACATGTGCCAGAAAGTTTTGTCTAATCGGGACTGGTATAGGCCTATACCTAGAACTAGTATCGTTAAATTTGAGACCCAATTTTATGCCCTGGTTGATGGTGCCTTTTCACAAGGCATCATCAATCAGGACGTCTGGGAATTTCTACGAATAAAATTTCCAAAAATTCCAACCTTTTATTGTTTACCTAAAGTTCATAAAAACTGTATAACACCACCAGGTAGACCCATAGTCTCCGGCAACGGGGCTATCACGGAACACTTGAGTCTTTTCGTAGACTCCCATCTCAAACCTTTCGTTGAAAACCTGCCCTCATACGTGCGCGATACTATCCACCTATTACAGTCCCTGGAAGGCCTACATGTTTCAGCACAATCATTACTGGTAGCTATTGATGTCGAGGCCCTCTATAGCTCAATTCCTCACCATCTAGGGTTGACTGTAGCCAGACATTTCATCACTCAAACTCACAGAGATGATAAAAAACTCTGTGAGTTTGTAATTATGGCCCTGGAATTTATCCTTCACCACAACATCTTTTCTTTTGATGGCTCCCACTTCCTCCAGGTACAGGGCGTCGCGATGGGGACCTCCTGTGCCCCTTCCTACGCAAACCTGTACCTGGGGGAGTGGGAGCAGTCCTTCCTTTCTGACGAGGCCTTTAGATCGCACACTCAACATATAACCGCATGGTATCGTTATATAGACGACATTTTGGTGTTGTGGGAAGGCTCCGAAAGCCAACTAAACGAATGCATCAGAATGATGCTAGATGCAGTAAACATGTTCAATGCCTTTGTCTCTAATTACGCTATTTCATGTTTTATCAGTGTAAAGTCCGCCTACCATTTGCCCTTGATGAAGGGACTCCTGTAGTCCCGAAACGCGTAGGCTCAGGTGGAAGACTACATGAATATACCCTTGGTTCGCTCTCCAGTATAATCTTGTTTTTATTGCCAAATTGATTTATACGACTGTATTTGAATTTTCTTGATATGTACAATTTTGTATATTTGTGTTAATAAAACTGTTTTTATTTTTACTCCGTTGCCTTTAAAGTCCCACCACTTTTTGAGGGGTTATTTTCTTTTCTCCTTATGATAGGGATGGTGGCAACTCTTGTGACATTATTGGATGGTACCTCCCCCCCTTTTTGATTCCTGAAGAAAATTAGTGGTGTTCTTCTGATCCTATTAATACCACTGGCAGGCAGCTACAGCATTTACAGTTAGTGTAGTGCGTTCTCTGCACAGTGTGCACCTAAAGCTACGTGGAGACAATTGCCGTTGTTCTACTCCTATTAATACCACAGGCAGGCAGCTACAGTATTTACAGTTAGTGCACTGTGTCCTCTACACAGTGTGCACCTAAAGCTACCTGAAGAAAATTAGTGGTGTTCTTCTGATCCTATTAATACCACAGGCAGGCAGCTACAGCATTTACAGTTAGCTTAGTGCGTCCTCTGCACAGTGTGCACCTAAAGCTACCTGGAGACAATTGCTGTTGTTCTGCTCCTATTAATACCACAGGCAGGCAGCTACAGTATTTACAGTTAGTGCGCTGTGTCCTCTGCACAGTGTGCACCTAAAGCTACCTGAAGAAAATTAGTGGTGTTCTTCTGATCCTATTAATACCACAGGCAGGCAGCTACAGTATTTACAGTTAGTGTAGTGTGTCCTCTGCACAGTGTGCACCTAAAACTACCTGAAGAAAATTAGTGGTGTTCTGATCCTATTAGTACAGTACCACAGGCAGCTATAGTAATTACAAGTTAGTGTAGTGCATCTTCTGAACAGTGTGCACCTAAAGCTACCTGGAGACAATTGCTGTTGTTCTGCTCCTATTAATACCACAGGCAGGCAGCTACAGTATTTACAGATAGTGTAATGTGTCCTCTGCACAGTGTGCACCTAAAGCTACCTATAGAAAATTAGTGGTGTTCTTCTGATCCTATTAATACCACAGGCAGGCAGCTACAGCATTTACAGTTAGTGTAGTTCGTCCTCTGCACAGTGTGCACCTAAAGCTACCTGGAGACAATTGCCATTGTTCTGCTCCTATTAATACCACAGGAAGGCAGCTACAGAATTTACAGTTAGTGCACTGTGTCCTCTGCACAGTGTGCACCTAAAGCTACCTGAAGAAAATTAGTGGTGTTCTTCTGATCCTATTAATACCACAGGCAGGCAGCTACAGTATTTACAGTTAGTGTAGTGTGTCCTCTGCACAGTGTGCACCTAAAACTACCTGTATACAATTGCTGTTGTTCTGCTCCTAGTAATACCGCAGGCAGGCAGCTACGGTATTTACAGTTAGTGTACTGTGTCCTCTGCACAGTGTGCACCTAAAGCTACCTGAAGAAAATTAGTGGTGTTCTTCTGATCCTATTAAAACCACAGGCAGGCAGCTACAGCATTTACAGTTAGTTTAGTGCGTCCTCTGCACAGTGTGCACCTAAAGCTACCTGGAGACAATTGCTGTTGTTCTGCTCCTATTAATACCACAGGCAGGCAGCTACAGTGTTTACAGTTAGTGCACTGTGTCCTCTGTACAGTGTGCACCTAAAGCTACCTGAAGAAAATTAGTGGTGTTCTGATCCTATTAGTACAGTACCACAGGCAGCTGTAGTATTTACAAGTTAGTGTAGTGCATCCTCTGAACAGTGTGCACCTAAAGCTACCTGGAGACAATTGCTGTTGTTCTGCTCCAATTAATACCACAGGCAGCTACAGTATTTACAGATAGTGTAATGTGTCCTCTGCACAGTGTGCACCTAAAGCTACCTATAGAAAATTAGTGGTGTTCTTCTGATCCTATTAATACCACTGGAAGGCAGCTACAGCATTTACAGTTAGTGTAGTGCGTCCTCTGCACAGTGTGCACCTAAAGCTACCTGGAGACAATTGCCATTGTTCTGCTCCTATTAATACCACAGGCAGGCAGCTACAGTATTTACAGTTAGTGCACTGTGTCCTCTGCACAGTGTGCACCTAAAACTACCTGAAGAAAATTAGTGGTGTTCTTCTGATCCTAATAATACCACAGGCAGGCAGCTACAGTACTTACAGTTAGTTTAGTGCGTCCTCTGCACAGTGTGCACCTAAAGCTACCTGGAGACAATTGCTGTTGTTCTGCTCCTAGTAATACCGCAGGCAGGCAGCTACGGTATTTACAGTTAGTGTAATGTGTCCTCTGCACAGTGTGCACCTAAAGCTACCTGAAGAAAATTAGTGGTGTTCTTCTGATCCTATTAATACCACAGGCAGGCAGCTACAGTGTTTACAGTTAGTTTAGTTCGTCCTCTGCACAGTGTGCACCTAAAGCTACCTGGAGACAATTGCTGTTGTTCTGCTCCTATTAATACCACAGGCAGGCAGCTACAGTATTTACAGTTAGTGCACTGGGTCCTCTGCACAGTGTGCACCTAAAGCTACCTGAAGATAATTAGTGGTGTTCTTCTGATCCTATTAATACCACAGGCAGGCAGCTACAGTATTTACAGTTAGTGTAGTGCGTCCTCTGCACAGTGTGCACCTAAAACTACCTGGAGACAATTGCTGTTGTTCTGCTCCTATTAATACAACAGGCAGGCAGCTACAGTATTTACAGTTAGTGCACTGTGTCCTCTGCACAGTGTGCACCTAAAGCTACCTGAAGAAAATTAGTGGTGTTCTGATCCTATTAGTACAGTACCACAGGCAGCTGTGGTATTTACAAGTTAGTGTAGTGCATCCTCTGAACAGTGTGCACCTAAAGCTACCTGGAGACAATTGCTGTTGTTCTGCTCCTATTAATACCACAGGCGGTCAGCTACAGTATTTACAGTTAGTGCACTGTGTCCTCTGCATAGTGTTCACTTAAAGCTACCTGAAGAAAATTAGTGGTGTTCTTCTGATCCTATTAATACCACAGGCAGGCAGCTACAGCATTTACAGTTAGTTTAGTGCTTCCTCTGCTCAGTGTGCACCTAAAGCTACCTGGAGACAATTGCTGTTGTTCTGCTCCTATTATTACCACAGGCAGGCAGCTACAGTATTTACAGTTAGTGCACTTTGTTCTATGCACAGTGTGCACCTAAAGCTACCTGAAGAAAATTAGAGGTGTTCTGATCCTATTAGTACAGTACCACAGGCAGCTGTAGTATTTACAAGTTAGTGTAGTGCATCCTCTGAACAGTGTGCACCTAAAGCTACCTGGAGACAATTGCTGTTGTTCTGCTCCTATTAATACCACAGGCAGGCAGCTACAGTATTTACAGTTAGTTTACTGTGTCCTCCGCACAGTGTGCACCTAACGCTACCTGAAGAAAATTAGTGGTGTTCTTCTGATCCTATTAATACCACAGGCAGCTAAAGCATTTACAGTTAGTGTAGTGCATCCTCTGCACAGTGTGCACCTAAAGCTACCTGGAGACAATTGCTGTTGTTCTGCTCCTATTAATACCACAGGCAGGCAGCTACAGTATTTACAGTTAGTGCACTGTGTTCTCTGCACAGTGTGCACCTAAAGCTACCTGAAGAAAATTAATAGTGTTTTTTTGATCCTATTAATACCACAGGCAGGCAGCTACAGCATTTACAGTTAGTTTAGTGCGTCCTCTGCACAGTGTGCACCTAAAGCTACCTGGAGACAATTGCTGTTGTTCTGCTCCTATTAATACCACAGGCAGGCAGCTATAGTATTTACATTTAGTGCACTGTGTCCTCTGCACAGTGTGCACCTAAAGCTAACTGATGAAAATTAGTGGTGTCCTGATCCTATTAGTACAGTACCACAGGCAGCTGTGGTATTTACAAGTTAGTGTAGTGCATCCTCTGAACAGTGTGCACCTAAAGCTACCTGGAGACAATTGCTGTTGTTCTGCTCCTATTAATACCACAGGCAGGCAGCTACAGTATTTACAGTTAGTGCACTGTGTCCTCTGCACAGTGTGCACCTAAAGCTACCTGAAGAAAATTAGTGGTGTTCTTCTGATCCTATTAATACCACAGGCAGGCAGCTACAGTATTTACAGTTAGTGTAGTGTGTCCTCTGCACAGTGTGCACCTAAAATTACCTGGAGACAATTGCTGTTGTTCTGCTCCTAGTAATAACGCAGGCAGGCAGCTACGGTATTTACAGTTAGTGTACTGTGTCCTCTGCACAGTGTGCACCTAAAGCTACCTGAAGAAAATTAGTGCTGTTCTTCTGATCCTATTAATACCACAGGCAGGTAGCTACAGTATTTACAGTTAGTTTAGTGCGTCCTCTGCTCAGTGTGCACCTAAAGCTACCTGGAGACAATTGCTGTTGTTCTGCTCCTATTAATACCACAGGCAGGCAGCTACAGTATTTACAGTTAGTGCACTGTGTCCTATGCACAGTGTGCACCTAAATCTACCTGAAGAAAATTAGTGGTGTTCTGATCCTATTAGTACAGTACCACAGGCAGCTGTAGTATTTACAAGTTAGTGTAGTGCATCCTCTGAACAGTGTGCACCTAAAGCTACCTGGAGAAAAATGCTGTTGTTCTTCTCCTATTAATACCACAGGCAGGCAGCTACAGTATTTACATTTAGTGTAATGTGTCCTCTGCACAGTGTGCACCTAAAGCTACCTAAAGAAAATTAGTGGTGTTCTTCTGATTCTATTAATACCACTGGCAGTTAGCTACAGCATTTACAGTTAGTGTAGTGCATCCTCTGCACAGTGTGCACCTAAAGCAACCTGGAGACAATTGCCGTTGTTCTGCTCCTATTAATACCACAGACAGGCAGCTACAGTATTTACAGTTAGTTTACTGTGTCCTCCGCACAGTGTGCACTTAAAGATACCTGAAGAAAATTAGTGGTGTTCTTCTGATCCTATTAATACCACAGGCAGCTACAGCATTTACAGTTAGTGTAGTGCATCCTCTGCACAGTGTGCACCTAAAGCTACCTGAAGAAAATGAGTGGTGTTCTTCTGATCCTATTAATACCACAGGCAGCTACAGCATTTACAGTTAGTGTAGTGCATCCTCTGCACAGTGTGCACCTAAAGCTACCTGGAGACAATTGCCATTGTTCTGCTCCTATTAATACCACAGGCAGGCAGCTACAGTATTTACAGTTAGTGCACTGTGTCCTATGCACAGTGTGCACCTAAAGCTACCTGAAGAAAATTAGTGGTGTTCTGATCCTATTAGTACAGTACCACAGGCAGCTGTAGTATTTACAAGTTAGTGTAGTGCATCCTCTGAACAGTGTGCACCTAAACCTACCTGGAGACAATTGCTGTTGTTCTGCTCCTATTAATACCACAGGCAGGCAGCTACAGTATTTACAGTTAGTGTAATGTGTCCTCTGCACAGTGTGCACCTAAAGCTACCTAAAGAAAATTAGTGGTGTTCTACTGATCCTATTAATACCACTGGCGGGCAGCTACAGCATTTACAGTTAGTGTAATGCATCCTCTGCACAGTGTGCACCTAAAGCTACCTGGAGACAATTGCTGTTGTTCTGCTCCTATTAATACCACAGGCAGGCAGCTACAGTATTTACAGTTAGTGCACTGTGTCCTCTGCACAGTGTGCACCTAAAGCTACCTGAAGAAAATTAGTGGTGTTCTGATCCTATTAGTACAGTACCACAGGCAGCTGTGGTATTTACAAGTTAGTGTAGTGCATCCTCTGAACAGTGTGCACCTAAAGCTACCTGGAGACAATTGCTGTTGTTCTGCTCCTATTAATACCACAGGCGGTCAGCTACAGTATTTACAGTTAGTGCACTGTGTCCTCTGCATAGTGTTCACTTAAAGCTACCTGAAGAAAATTAGTGGTGTTCTTCTGATCCTATTAATACCACAGGCAGGCAGCTACAGCATTTACAGTTAGTTTAGTGCTTCCTCTGCTCAGTGTGCACCTAAAGCTACCTGGAGACAATTGCTGTTGTTCTGCTCCTATTATTACCACAGGCAGGCAGCTACAGTATTTACAGTTAGTGCACTTTGTTCTATGCACAGTGTGCACCTAAAGCTACCTGAAGAAAATTAGAGGTGTTCTGATCCTATTAGTACAGTACCACAGGCAGCTGTAGTATTTACAAGTTAGTGTAGTGCATCCTCTGAACAGTGTGCACCTAAAGCTACCTGGAGACAATTGCTGTTGTTCTGCTCCTATTAATACCACAGGCAGGCAGCTACAGTATTTACAGTTAGTTTACTGTGTCCTCCGCACAGTGTGCACCTAAAGCTACCTGAAGAAAATTAGTGGTGTTCTTCTGATCCTATTAATACCACAGGCAGCTAAAGCATTTACAGTTAGTGTAGTGCATCCTCTGCACAGTGTGCACCTAAAGCTACCTGGAGACAATTGCTGTTGTTCTGCTCCTATTAATACCACAGGCAGGCAGCTACAGTATTTACAGTTAGTGCACTGTGTTCTCTGCACAGTGTGCACCTAAAGCTACCTGAAGAAAATTAATAGTGTTTTTTTGATCCTATTAATACCACAGGCAGGCAGCTACAGCATTTACAGTTAGTTTAGTGCGTCCTCTGCACAGTGTGCACCTAAAGCTACCTGGAGACAATTGCTGTTGTTCTGCTCCTATTAATACCACAGGCAGGCAGCTACAGTATTTACATTTAGTGCACTGTGTCCTCTGCATAGTGTGCACCTAAAGCTAACTGATGAAAATTAGTGGTGTCCTGATCCTATTAGTACAGTACCACAGGCAGCTGTGGTATTTACAAGTTAGTGTAGTGCATCCTCTGAACAGTGTGCACCTAAAGCTACCTGGAGACAATTGCTGTTGTTCTGCTCCTATTAATACCACAGGCAGGCAGCTACAGTATTTACAGTTAGTGCACTGTGTCCTCTGCACAGTGTGCACCTAAAGCTACCTGAAGATAATTAGTGGTGTTCTTCTGATCCTATTAATACCACAGGCAGGCAGCTACAGTATTTACAGTTAGTGTAGTGTGTCCTCTGCACAGTGTGCACCTAAAATTACCTGGAGACAATTGCTGTTGTTCTGCTCCTAGTAATAACGCAGGCAGGCAGCTACGGTATTTACAGTTAGTGTACTGTGTCCTCTGCACAGTGTGCACCTAAAGCTACCTGAAGAAAATTAGTGCTGTTCTTCTGATCCTATTAATACCACAGGCAGGCAGCTACAGTATTTACAGTTAGTTTAGTGCGTCCTCTGCTCAGTGTGCACCTAAAGCTACCTGGAGACAATTGCTGTTGTTCTGCTCCTATTAATACCACAGGCAGGCAGCTACAGTATTTACAGTTAGTGCACTGTGTCCTATGCACAGTGTGCACCTAAATCTACCTGAAGAAAATTAGTGGTGTTCTGATCCTATTAGTACAGTACCACAGGCAGCTGTAGTATTTACAAGTTAGTGTAGTGCATCCTCTGAACAGTGTGCACCTAAAGCTACCTGGAGAAAAATGCTGTTGTTCTGCTCCTATTAATACCACAGGCAGGCAGCTACAGTATTTACATTTAGTGTAATGTGTCCTCTGCACAGTGTGCACCTAAAGCTACCTAAAGAAAATTAGTGGTGTTCTTCTGATTCTATTAATACCACTGGCAGTTAGCTACAGCATTTACAGTTAGTGTAGTGCATCCTCTGCACAGTGTGCACCTAAAGCAACCTGGAGACAATTGCCGTTGTTCTGCTCCTATTAATACCACAGACAGGCAGCTACAGTATTTACAGTTAGTTTACTGTGTCCTCCGCACAGTGTGCACTTAAAGCTACCTGAAGAAAATTAGTGGTGTTCTTCTGATCCTATTAATACCACAGGCAGCTACAGCATTTACAGTTAGTGTAGTGCATCCTCTGCACAGTGTGCACCTAAAGCTACCTGAAGAAAATGAGTGGTGTTCTTCTGATCCTATTAATACCACAGGCAGCTACAGCATTTACAGTTAGTGTAGTGCATCCTCTGCACAGTGTGCACCTAAAGCTACCTGGAGACAATTGCCATTGTTCTGCTCCTATTAATACCACAGGCAGGCAGCTACAGTATTTACAGTTAGTGCACTGTGTCCTATGCACAGTGTGCACCTAAAGCTAACTGAAGAAAATTAGTGGTGTTCTGATCCTATTAGTACAGTACCACAGGCAGCTGTAGTATTTACAAGTTAGTGTAGTGCATCCTCTGAACAGTGTGCACCTAAACCTACCTGGAGACAATTGCTGTTGTTCTGCTTCTATTAATACCACAGGCAGGCAGCTACAGTATTTACAGTTAGTGTAATGTGTCCTCTGCACAATGTGCACCTAAAGCTACCTAAAGAAAATTAGTGGTGTTCTTCTGATCCTATTAATACCACTGGCGGGCAGCTACAGCATTTACAGTTAGTGTAATGCATCCTCTGCACAGTGTGCACCTAAAGCTACCTGGAGACAATTGCTGTTGTTCTGCTCCTATTAATACCACAGGCAGGCAGCTACAGTATTTACAGTTAGTGCACTGTGTCCTCTGCAGAGTTTGCACCTAAAGCTACCTGAAGAAAATTAGTGGTGTTCTTCTGATCCTATTAATACCACAGGCAGCTACAGCATTTACAGTTAGTGTAGTGTGTCCTCTGCACAACGTGCACCTAAAACTACCTGGAGACAATTGCTGTTGTTCTGCTCCTAGTAATACCGCAGGCAGGCAGCTACGGTATTTACAGTTAGTGTACTGTGTTCTCTGCACAGTGTGCACCTAAAGCTACCTGAAGAAAATAATTGCTGTTGTTCTGATCCTATTAATACCACAGGCAGGCAGCTACAGCATTTACAGTTAGTTTAGCGCGTCCTCTGCTCAGTGTGCACGTAAAGCTACCTGGAGACAATTGCTGTTGTTCTGCTCCTATTAATACCACAGGCAGGCAGCTACAGTATTTACAGTTAGTGCACTGTGTCCTATGCACAGTGTGCACCTAAATCTACCTGAAGAAAATTAGTGGTGTTCTGATCCTATTAGTACAGTACCACAGGCAGCTGTAGTATTTACAGTTAGTGTAGTGCGTCTTCTGCACAGTGTGCACCTAAAGCTACCTGGAGACAATTGATGTTGTTCTGCTCCTATTAATACCGCAGGCAGGCAGCTACAGAATTTTCAGTTAGTGTACTGTGCCATCTGCACAGTGTGCACCTAAAGCTACCTGAAGAAAATTAGTAGTGTTCTTCTGATCCTATTAATACCACAGGCAGGCAGCTACAGCATTTACAGTTAGTGTAGTGCAATCTCTGCACAGTGTGCACCTAAAGCTACCTGGAGACAATTGCTGTTGTTCTGCTCCTATTAATACCACAGGCAGGCAGCTACAGTATTTACAGTTAGTGTACTGTGTCCTCTGTAGGGATGAGCTTCGAGTTCGAGTCGAACTCATGTTCGACTCGAACATTGGCTGTTCGCAAGTTCACCGAACAGCGAACAATTTGGGGTGTTCGCGGCAAATTCGAATGCCGCGGAACACCCTTTAAAAGTCTATGGGAGAAATCAAAAGTGCTAATTTTAAAGGCTGATATGCAAGTTATTGTCATAAAAAGTGTTTGGGGACCTGGGTCCTGCCCCAGGGGACATGGATCAATGCAAAAAAAAGTTTTAAAAACGGCCGTTTTTTCAGGAGCAGTGATTTTAATAATGCTTAAAGTCAATCAATAAAAGTGTAATATCCCTTTAAATTTCGTACCTGGGGGGTGTCTATAGTATGCCTGTAAAGGGGCGCATGTTTCCTGTGTTTAGAACAGTCTGACAGCAAAATGACATTTTGAAGGAAAAAACTCATTTAAAACTACCCGCAGCTATTGCATTGCCGACAATACACATAGTTACATAGTTACATAGTTAGTAAGGTTGAATAAAGACACCAGTCCATCCAGTTCAACCTGAGTGAGTGTGTGTCTACAACCCTGACCCTTGTCCCTAACCCTGTACATCGCACACTCACATCAGTCCCTACCCTCAATCCAAGGTCCCCATTCATATACTAGGGCCAATTTTGGACAGAAGCCAATTAACCTACCAGCATGTCTTTGGAGTGTGGGAGGAAACCGGAGTACCCGGAGGAAACCCACGCAGGCACAGGGATAACATGCAAACTCCAGGCAGGTAGTGTCGTGGTTGGGATTCGAACCAGCGACCCTTTTTTACTGCTAGGCGAGAGTGCTAACCACTGCACCACTGTGCCGCCCACATAGAAGTTCATTGATAAAAACGGCATGGGAATTCCCCAAAGGGGAACCCCGAACCAAAATTTAAAAAAAAAAAATGACGTGGGAGTCCCCCTAAATTCCATACCAGGCCCTTCAGGTCTGGTATGGATATTAAGGGGAACCCCGGCCAAAATTTAAAAAAAAAATGACGTGGGGTTCCCCCTAAATTCCATACCAGACCCTTCAGGTCTGGTATGGATTTTAAGGGGAACCTCGCGCCAAAAAAAAAAAAAAAACGGCGTGGGGTCCCCCCAAAAATCCATACCAGACCCTTATCCGAGCACGCAACCTGGCAGGCCGCAGGAAAAGAGGGGGGGACGAGAGTGCGGCCCCCCCTCCCTCCTGAACCATACCAGGCCACATGCCCTCAACATTGGGAGGGTGCTTTGGGGTAGCCCCCCAAAACACCTTGTCCCCATGTTGATGAGGACAGGGGCCTCATCCCCACAACCCTGGCCGGTGGTTGTGGGGGTCTGCGGGCGGGGGGCTTATCGGAATCTGGAAGCCCCCTTTAACAAGGTGACCCCCAGATCCCGGCCCCCCCCTGTGTGAAATGGTAAGGGGGTACATAAGTACCCCTACCATTTCACGAAAAAAGTGTCAAAAATGTTAAAAATGACAAGAGACAGTTTTTGACAATACCTTTATTTAAATGCTTCTTCTTTCTTCTATCTTCCTTCATCTTCTGGTTCTTCTGGTTCTTCTGGTTCTTCCTCCGGCGTTCTCGTCCAGCATCTCCTCCGCGGCGTCTTCTATCTTCTTCTCCTCGGGCCGCTCCGCACCCATGGCATGGGGGGGAGGCTCCCGCTCTTCTCTTCTTCTTTTCTTCTCTTCTTCTCTTCTTCATTTTCTTCTCCGGCCGCTCCGCAATCCATGCTGACATGGAGGGAGGCTCCCGCTGTGTGACGGCGCTCCTCGTCTGACAGTTCTTAAATAACGGGGGGGGGCGGGGCCACCCGGTGACCCCGCCCCCCTCTGACGCACGGTGACTTGACGGGACTTCCCTGTGACGTCACGGGGAATGCCACAGGGAAGTCCCGTCAAGTCACCGTGCGTCAGAGGGGGGCGGGGTCACCGGGTGGCCCCGCCCCCCCCGTTATTTAAGAACTGTCAGACGAGGAGCGCCGTCACACAGCGGGAGCCTCCCTCCATGCCAGCATGGATTGCGGAGCGGCCCGGAGAAGAAAATGAAGAAGAGAAGAAGAGAAGAAAAGAAGAAGAGAAGAGCGGGAGCCTCCCCCCCATGCCATGGGTGTGGAGCGGCCCGAGGAGAAGAAGATAGAAGACGCCGCGGAGGAGATGCTGGACGAGAACGCCGGAGGAAGAACCAGAAGAGCCAGAAGAACCTGAAGAACCAGAAGATGAAGGAAGATAGAAGAAAGAAGAAGCATTTAAATAAAGGAATTGTCAAAAACTGTCTCTTGTCATTTTTAACATTTTTGACACTTTTTTCGTGAAATGGTAGGGGTACCCCCTTACCATTTCACACAGGGGGGGGGCCGGGATCTGGGGGTCACCTTGTTAAAGGGGGCTTCCAGATTCCGATAAGCCCCCCGCCCGCAGACCCCCACAACCACCGGCCAGGGTTGTGGGGATGAGGCCCTTGTCCTCATCAACATGGGGACAAGGTGTTTTGGGGGGCTACCCCAAAGCACCCTCCCAATGTTGAGGGCATGTGGCCTGGTACGGTTCAGGAGGGAGGGGGGGCCGCACTCTCGTCCCCCCCTCTTTTCCTGCGGCCTGCCAGGTTGCGTGCTCGGATAAGGGTCTGGTATGGATTTTTGGGGGGACCCCACGCCGTTTTTTTTTTTTTTTTGGCGCGGGGTTCCCCTTAAAATCCATACCAGACCTGAAGGGTCTGGTATGGAATTTAGGGGGAACCCCACGTCATTTTTTTTTTTTAATTTTGGCCGGGGTTCCCCTTAATATCCATACCAGACCTGAAGGGCCTGGTATGGAATTTAGGGGGACCCCCACGTCATTTTTTTTTTTTTATTTTGGTTCGGGGTTCCCCTTTGGGGAATTCCCATGCCGTTTTTATCAATGAACTTCTATGTGTATTGTCGGCAATGCAATAGCCGCGGGTAGTTTTAAATGAGTTTTTTCCTTCAAAATGTAATTTTGCTGTCAGACTGTTCTAAACACAGGAAACATGCGCCCCTTTACAGGCATACTATAGACACCCCCCAGGTACGAAATTTAAAGGGATATTACACTTTTATTGTTTGACTTTAAGCATTATTAAAATCACTGCTCCTGAAAAAACGGCCGTTTTTAAAACTTTTTTTTGCATTGATCCATGTCCCCTGGGGCAGGACCCAGGTCCCCAAACACTTTTTATGACAATAACTTGCATATAAGCCTTTAAAATTAGCACTTTTGATTATTCATGTTCGTGTTCCATAGACTTTAACGGTGTTCGCATGTTCGAACGAACTTTTTTCCTGTTCGCATGTTCTGGTGCGAACCGAACAGGGGGGTGTTCGGCTCATCCCTAGTCCTCTGCACAGTGTGCACCTAAAGCTACCTGAAGAAAATTAGTGGTGTTCTTCTGATCCTATTAATACCACAGACAGCTACAGCATTTACAGTTAGTGTAGTGCATTTTCTGCACAGTGTGCACCTAAAGCTACCTGGAGACAATTGCTGTTGTTCTGCTCCTATTAATACCACAGGCAGGCAGCTACAGTATTTACAGTTAGTGCACTGTGTCCTCTGCACAGTGTGCACCTAAAGCTACCTGAAGAAAATTAGTGGTGCTCTAATCCTATTAGTACAGTACCACAGGCAGCTACAGTATTTACAAGTTAGTGTAGTGCATCATCTGAACAGTGTGCACCTAAAGCTACCTTGAGACAATTGCTGTTGTTCTGCTCCTATTAATACCACAGGCAGGCATCTACAGTATTTACAGATAGTGTAATGTGTCCTCTGCACTGTGTGCACCTAAAGCTACCTGAAGAAAATTAGTGGTGTTCTGATCCTATTAGTACAGTACCACAGGCAGCTGTAGTATTTACAAGTTAGTGTAGTGCATCCTCTGAACAGTGTGCACCTAAAGCTACCTGGAGACAATTGCTGTTGTTCTGCTCCTATTAATACCACATGCAGGCAGCTACAGTATTTACAGTTAGTGTAATGTGTCCTCTGCACAGTGTGCACCTAAAGCTATCTAAAGAAAATTAGTGGTGTTCTTCTGATCCTATTAATACCACTGGCAGGTAGCTACATAATTTACAGTTAGTGTAGTGCATCCTCTGCACAGTGTGCACCTAAAGCTACCTGGAGACAATTGCCATTGTTCTGCTCCTATTAATACCACAGGCAGTCAGCTACAGCATTTACAGTTAGTGCACTGTGTCCTCTGCAGAGTGTGCACCTAAAGCTACCTGAATAAAATTGGTGGTGTTCTTCTGATCCTATTAATACCACAGGCAGGCAGCTTCAGTATTTACATGTTAGTGTACTGCATCCTCTGCACAGTGTGCACCTAAAGCTGCCTGAAGAAAACTGTTGTTGTTCTGCTCCTATTAATACCACAGGCAGGCAGCTACAGTATTTACAGTTAGTGTACTGTGTTCTCTGCACAGTGTGCACCTAAAGCTACCTGAAAAAAATTAGTGGTGTTCTTCTGATCCTATTAATACCACAGGCAGCTACAGCATTTACAGTTAGTGTAGTGCATCCTCTGCACAGTGTGCACCTAAAGCTACCTTGAGAAAATTGCTGTTGTTCTGCTCCTATTAATACCACAGGCAGGCAGCTACAGTATTTACAGTTAGTGCACTGTGTTCTCTGCACAGTGTGCACCTAAAGCTACCTGAAGAAAATTAATTGTGTTTTTTTGTTCCTATTAATACCACAGGCAGGCAGCTACAGCATTTACAGTTAGTGTAGTGCATCCTCTGCACAGTGGGCACCTAAAGCTACCTGAAGAAAATGAGTGGTGTTCTGATCCTATTAATACCAAAGGCAGGCAGCTTCAATATTTACATGTTAGTGTACTGCGTCCTCCTCACAGTGTGCACCTAAAACTACCTGAAGAAAATTGCTGTTGTTCTGCTCCTATTAATACCACAGGCAGGCAGCTACAGTATTTACAGTTAGTGTACTGTGTCCTCTGCACAGTGTGCACCTAAAGCTACCTGAAAAAAATTAGTGGTGTTCTTCTGATCCTATTAATACCACAAACAGCTACAGCATTTACAGTTAGTGTAGTGCATCCTCTGCACAGTGTGCACCTAAAGCTACCTGGAGAAAATTGCTGTTGTTCTGCTCCCATTAATACCACAGGCAGGCAGCTACAGTATTTACAGTTAGTGCACTGTGTTCTCTGCACAGTGTGCACCTAAAGCTACCTGAAGAAAATTAATTGTGTTTTTTTGATCCTATTAATACCACAGGCAGGCAGCTACAGCATTTACAGTTAGTGTAGTGCATCCTCTGCACAGTGTGCACCTAAAGCTACCTGAAGAAAATGAGTGGTGTTCTGATCCTATTAATACCACAGGCAGGCAGCTTCAATATTTACATGTTAGTGTACTGCGTCCTCCTCACAGTGTGCACCTAAAACTACCTGAAGAAAATTGCTGTTGTTCTGCTCCTATTAATACCACAGGCAGGCAGCTACAGTATTTACAGTTAGTGTACTGTGTCCTCTGCACAGTGTGCACCTAAAGCTACCTGAAAAAAATTAGTGGTGTTCTTCTGATCCTATTATTACCACAGGCAGGCAGCTACAGCATTTACAGTTAGTGTAGTGCGTCCTCTGCACAGTGTGCACCTGAAGCTACCTAAAGAAAATTAGTGGTGTTCTTCTGATCATATTAATACCAAAAGGCAGGCAGCTACAGAATTTACAGTTAGTGCACTGTGTTCTATGCACAGTGTGCACCTAAAGCTACCTGAAGAAAATTAGAGGTGTTCTGATCCTATTAGTACAGTACCACAGGCAGCTGTAGTATTTACAAGTTAGTGTAGTGCATCCTCTGAACAGTGTGCACCTAAAGCTACCTGGAGACAATTGCTGTTGTTCTGCTCCCATTAATACCACAGGCTACATTATTTACAGTTAGTGTAATGTGTCCTCTGCACAGTGTGCACCTAAAGCTACCTAAAGAAAATTAGTGGTGTTCTTCTGATCCTATTAATACCACTGGCAGGCAGCTACAGCATTTACAGTTAGTGTAGTGCATCCTCTGCATAGTGTGCACCTAAAGCTACCTGGAGACAATTGCCATTGTTCTGCTCCTATTAATACCACAGGCAGACAGCTACAGTATTTAGAGTTAGTGCACTGTATCCTCTGCAGAGTGTGCACCTAAAGATACCTGAAGAAAATTAGTGGTGTTCTTCTGATCATATTAATACCACAGGCAGGCAGCTACAGCATTTACAGTTAGTGTAGTGCTTCCTCTGCACAGTGTGCACCTAAAGCTACCTGGAGACAATTGCTGTTGTTCTGCTCCTATTAATACCACAGACAGGCAGCTACAGTATTTACAGTTAGTTTACTGTGTCCTCCGCACAGTGTGCACCTAAAGCTACCTGAAGAAAATTAGTGTTGTTCTTCTGATCCTATTAATACCACAGGCAGCTAAAGCATTTACAGTTAGTGTAGTGCATCCTCTGCACAGTGTGCACCTAAAGCTACCTGGAGACAATTGCTGTTGTTCTGCTCCTATTAATACCACAGGCAGGCAGCTACAGTATTTACAGTTAGTGCACTGTGTTCTCTGCACAGTGTGCACCTAAAGCTACCTGAAGAAAATTAATAGTGTTTTTTTGATCCTATTAATACCACAGGCAGGCAGCTACAGCATTTACAGTTATTGTAGTGCATCCTCTGCACAGTGTGCACCTAAAGCTACCTGAAGAAAATGAGTGGTGTTCTTCTGATCCTATTAATACCACAGGCAGCTACAGCATTTACAGTTAGTGTAGTGCATCCTCTGCACAGTGTGCACCTAAAGCTACCTGGAGACAATTGCCATTGTTCTGCTCCTATTAATACCACAGGCAGGCAGCTACAGTATTTACAGTTAGTGCACTTTGTTCTATGCACAGTGTGCACCTAAAGCTACCTGAAGAAAATTAGAGGTGTTCTGATCCTATTAGTACAGTACCACAGGCAGCTGTAGTATATACAAGTTAGTGTAGTGCATCCTCTGAACAGTGTGCACCTAAAGCTACCTGAAGAAAATTGCTGTTGTTCTGCTCCTATTAATACCACAGGCAGGCAGCTACAGTATTTACAGTTAGTGCACTGTGTCCTCTGCAGAGTGTGCACCTAAAGCTACCTGAAGAAAATTAGTGGTTTTCTTCTGATACTATTAATACCACGGGCAGCTAAAGCATTTACAGTTAGTGTAGTGCATCCTCTGCACAGTGTGCATCTAAAGCTACCTGGAGACAATTGCTGTTGTTCTGCTCCTATTAATACCACAGGCAGGCAGCTACAGTATTTACAGTTAGTGCACTGTGTTCTCTGCACAGTGTGCACCTAAAGCTACCTGAAGAAAATTAATAGTGTTTTTTGATCCTATTAATACCACAGGCAGGCAGCTACAGCATTTACAGTTAGTGTAGTGCATCCTCTGCACAGTGTGCACCAAAAGATACCTGAAGAAAATGAGAGGTGTTCTTCTGATCCTATTAATACCACAGGCAGCTACAGCATTTGCAGTTAGTGTAGTGCATCCTCTGCACAGTGTACACCTAAAGCTACCTGGAGAGAATTGCCATTGTTCTGCTCCTATGAATACCACAGGAAGGCAGCTACAGTATTAACAGTTAGTGTGCTGTGTCCTCTGCACAGTGTGCACCTAAAGCTATCTGAAGAAAATTAGTGGTGTTCTTCTGATCCTATTAATTCCACAGGCAGGCAGCTACAGCATTTACAGTTAGGTTAGTGCGTCCACTGCACAGTGTGCACCTAAAGCTACCTGGAGACAATTGCTGTTGTTCTGCTCCTATTAATACCACAGGCAGGCAGCTACAGTATTTACATTTAGTGCACTGTGTCCTCTGCACAGTGTGCACCTAAAGCTACCTGAAGAAAATTAGTGGTGTTCTGATCCTATTAGTACAGTACCACAGGCAGCTGTGGTATTTACAAGTTAGTGTAGTGCATCCTCTGAACTGTGTGCACCTAAAGCTACCCGTAGACAATTGCTGTTGTTCTGCTCCTATTAATACCACAGGCAGGCAGCTACAGTATTTACAGTTAGTGCACTGTGTCCTCTGCACAGTGTGCACCTAAAGCTACCTGAAGAAAATTAGTGGTGTTCTTCTGATCCTATTAATACCACAGGCAGGCAGCTACAGTATTTACAGTTAGTGTAGTGTGTCCTCTGCACAGTGTGCACCTAAAATTACCTGGAGACAATTGCTGTTGTTCTGCTCCTAGTAATAACGCAGGCAGGCAGCTACGGTATTTACAGTTAGTGTACTGTGTCCTCTGCACAGTGTGCACCTAAAGCTACCTGAAGAAAATTAGTGGTGTTCTTCTGATCCTATTAATACCACAGGCGGGCAGCTACAGCATTTACAGTTAGTTTAGTGCGTCCTCTGATCAGTGTGCACCTAAAGCTACCTGGAGACAATTGCCATTGTTCTGCTCCTATTAATACCACAGGCAGGCAGCTACAGTATTTACAGTTAGTGCACTTTGTTCTATGCACAGTGTGCACCTAAAGCTACCTGAAGAAAATTAGAGGTGTTCTGATCCTATTAGTACAGTACCACAGGCAGCTGTAGTATATACAAGTTAGTGTAGTGCATCCTCTGAACAGTGTGCACCTAAAGCTACCTGGAGACAATTGCTGTTGTTCTGCTAGTATTAATACCACAAGCAGGCAGCTACATTATTTACAGTTAGTGTAATGTGTCCTCTGCACAGTGTGCACCTAAAGCTACCTAAAGAAAATTAGTGGTGTTTTTTCTGATCCTATTAATACCACTGGCAGGCAGCTACAGCATTTACAGTTAGTGTAGTGCATCCTCTGCATAGTGTGCACCTAAAGCTACCTGGAGACAATTGCCGTTGTTCTGCTCCTATTATTACCACAGGCAGGCAGCTACAGTATTTACAGTTAGTGCACTGTGTCCTCTGCAGAGTGTGCACCTAAAGCTACCTGAAGAAAATTAGTGGTTTTCTTCTGATCCTATTAATACCAAAGGCAGCTACAGCATTTACAGTTAGTGTAGTGCATCCTCTGCACAGTGTGCACCTAAAGCTACCTGGAGACAATTGCCATTGTTCTGCTCCTATTAATACCACAGGCATGCAGCTACGGTATTTACAGTTAGTGTACTGTGTCCTCTGCACAGTGTGCACCTAAAGCTACCTGAAGAAAATTAGTGGTGTTCTTCTGATCCTATTAATACCACAGGCAGGCAGCTACAGTATTTACAGTTAGTTTAGTGCGTCCTCTGCACAGTGTTCACCTAAAGCTACCTGGAGACAATTGCTGTTGTTCTGCTCCTATTAATACCACAGGCAGGCAGCTACAGTATTTACAGTTAGTGCACTGGGTCCTCTGCACAGTGTGCACCTAAAGCTACCTTAAGATAATTAGTGGTGTTCTTCTGATCCTATTAATACCACAGGCAGGCAGCTACAGTATTTACAGTTAGTGTAGTGTGTCCTCTGCACAGTGTGCACCTAAAACTGCCTGGAGACAATTGCTGTTGTTCTGCTCCTAGTAATACCGCAGGCAAGCAGCTACAGTATTTACAGTTAGTGCACTTTGTCCTATGCACAGTGTGCACCTAAATCTACCTGAAGAAAATTAGTGGTGTTCTGATCCTATTAGTACAGTACCACAGGCAGCTGTAGTATTTACAAGTTAGTGTAGTGCATCCTCTGAACAGTGTGCACCTAAAGCTACCTGGAGACAAATGCTGTTGTTCTGCTTCTATTAATACCAAAGGCAGGCAGCTACAGTATTTACAGTTAGTGTAATGTGTCCTCTGCACAGTGTGCACCTAAAGCTACCTAAAGAAAATTAGTGGTGTTCTTCTGATTCTATTAATACCACTGGCAGGTAGCTACAGCATTTACAGTTAGTGTAGTGCATCCTCTGCACAGTGTGCACCTAAAGCAACCTGGAGACAATTGCCGTTGTTCTGCTCCTATTAATACCACAGACAGGCAGCTACAGTATTTACAGTTAGTTTACTGTGTCCTCCGCACAGTGTGCACTTAAAGCTACCTGAAGAAAATTAGTGGTGTTCTTCTGATCCTATTAATACCACAGGCAGCTACAGCATTTACAGTTAGTTTAGTGCGTCCTCTGCACAGTGTGCACCTAAAGCTACCTGGAGACAATTGCTGTTGTTCTGCTATTATTAATACCACAGGCAGGCAGCTACAGTATTTACAGTTAGTGCACTATATTCTCTGCACAGTGTGCACCTAAAGCTACCTGAAGAAAATTAATAGTTTTTTTTGATCCTATTAATACCACAGGCAGGCAGCTACAGCATTTACAGTTAGTGTAGGGCATCCTCTGCACAGTGTGCACCTAAAGCTACCTGAAGAAAATGAGAGGTGTTCTTCTGATCCTATTAATACCACAGGCAGCTACAGCATTTACAGTTAGTGTAGTGCATCCTCTGCACAGTGTGCACCTAAAGCTACCTGGAGACAATTGCCATTGTTCTGCTCCTATTAATACCGCAGGCAGGCAGCTACGGTATTTACAGTTAGTGTACTGTGTCCTCTGCACAGTGTGCACCTAAAGCTACCTGAAGAAAATTAGTGGTGTTCTTCTGATCCTATTAATACCACAGGCAGGCAGCTACAGTATTTACAGTTAGTTTAGTGCGTCCTCTGCACAGTGTGCACCTAAAGCTACCTGGAGACAATTGCTGTTGTTCTGCTCCTATTAATACCACAGGCAGGCAGCTACAGTATTTACAGTTAGTGCACTGGGTCCTCTGCACAGTGTGCACCTAAAGCTACCTGAGGATAATTAGTGGTGTTCTTCTGTTCCTATTAATACCACAGGCAGGCAGCTACAGTATTTACAGTTAGTGTAGTGTGTCCTCTGCACAGTGTGCACCTAAAACTGCCTGGAGACAATTGCTGTTGTTCTGCTCCTAGTAATACCGCAGGCAAGCAGCTACAGTATTTACAGTTAGTGTACTGTGTCCTCTGCACAGTGTGCACCTAAAGCTACCTGAAGAAAATTAGTGGTGTTCTGATCCTATTAGTACAGTACCACAGGCAGCTGTAGTATTTACAAGTTAGTGTAGTGCGTCTTCTGAACAGTGTGCACCTAAAGCTACCTGGAGGCAATTGCTGTTGTTCTGCTCCTATTAATACCACAGGCAGGCAGCTACAGTATTTAGAGATAGTGTAATGTGTCCTCTGCACAGTGTGCACCTAAAGCTACCTATAGAAAATTTGTGGTGTTCTTCTGATCCTATTAATACCACCGGCAGGCAGCTACAGCATTTACAGTTAGTGTAGTGCGTCCTCTGCACAATGTACACCTAAAGCTACCTGGAGACAATTGCCATTGTTCTGCTCCTATTAATACCACAGGAAGTCAGCTACAGTATTTACAGTTAGTGCACTGTGTCCTCTGCACAGTGTGCACCTAAAGCTACCTGAAGAAAATTAGTGGTGTTCTTCTGATCCTATTAATACCACAGGCAGGCAGCTACAGCATTTACAGTTAATTTAGTGCATCCTCTGCACAGTGTGCACCTAAAGCTACCTGAAGACAATTGCTGTTGTTCTGCTCCTATTAATACAACAGGCAGGCAGCTACAGTATTTACAGTTAGTGCACTGTGTCCTCTGCAGAGTTTGCACCTAAAGCTACCTGAAGAAAATTAGTGGTGTTCTTCTGATCCTATTAATACCACAGGCAGCTACAGCATTTACAGTTAGTGTAGTGTGTCCTCTGCACAGCGTGCACCTAAAACTACCTGGAGACAATTGCTGTTGTTCTGCTCCTAGTAATACCGCAGGCAGGCAGCTACGGTATTTACAGTTAGTGTACTGTGTTCTCTGCACAGTGTGCACCTAAAGATACCTGAAAGAAATAATTGCTGTTGTTCTGATCCTATTAATACCACAGGCAGGCAGCTACAGCATTTACAGTTAGTTTAGTGCGTCCTCTGCTCGGTGTGCACCTAAAGCTACCTGGAGACAATTGCTGTTGTTCTGCTCCTATTAATACCACAGGCAGGCAGCTACAGTATTTACAGTTAGTGCACTGTGTCCTATGCACAGTGTGCACCTAAAGCTACCTGAAGAAAATTAGTGGTGTTCTGATCCTATTAGTACAGTACCACAGGCAGCTGTAGTATTTACAGTTAGTGTAGTGTGTCTTCTGCACAGTGTGCACCTAAAGCTACCTGGAGACAATTGATGTTGTTCTGCTCGTATTAATACCGTAGGCAGGCAGCTACAGTATTTACAGTTAGTGTACTGTGCCCTCTGCACAGTGTGCACCTAAAGCTACCTGAAGAAAATTAGTAGTGTTCTTCTGATCCTATTAATACCACAGGCAGGCAGCTACAGCATTTACAGTTAGTGTAGTGCAATCTCTGCACAGTGTGCACCTAAAGCTACCTGGAGACAATTGCTGTTGTTCTGCTCCTATTAATACCACAGGCAGGCAGCTACAGTATTTACAGTTAGTGTACTGTGTCCTCTGCACAGTGTGCACAAAAAGCTACCTGAAGAAAATTAGTGGTGTTCTTCTGATCCTATTAATACCACAGACAGCTACAGCATTTACAGTTAGTGTACTGTGTCCTCTGCACAATGTGCACCTAAAGCTACCTGGAGACAATTGCTGTTGTTCTGCTCCTATTAATACCACAGGCAGGCAGCTACAGTATTTACAGTTAGTGCACTGTGTCCTCTGCACAGTGTGCACCTAAAGCTACCTGAAGAAAATTAGTGGTGTTCTAATCCTATTAGTACAGTACCACAGGCAGCTACAGTATTTACAAGTTAGTGTAGTGCATCCTCTGAACAGTGTGCACCTAAAGCTACCTTGAGACAATTGCTGTTGTTCTGCTCCTATTAATACCACAGGCAGGCATCTACAGTATTTACAGATAGTGTAATGTGTCCTCTGCACTGTGTGCACCTAAAACTACCTGAAGAAAATTAGTGGTGTTCTGATCCTATTAGTACAGTACCACAGGCAGCTGTAGTATTTACAAGTTAGTGTAGTGCATCCTCTGAACAGTGTGCACCTAAAGCTACCTGGAGACAATTGCTGTTGTTCTGCTCCTATTAATACCACATGCAGGCAGCTACAGTATTTACAGTTAGTGTAATGTGTCCTCTGCACAGTGTGCACCTAAAGCTACCTAAAGAAAATTAGTGGTGTTCTTCTGATCCTATTAATACCACTGGCAGGTAGCTACAGAATTTACAGTTAGTGTAGTGCATCCTCTGCACAGTGTGCACCTAAAGCTACCTGGAGACAATTGCCATTGTTCTGCTCCTATTAATACCACAGGCAGGCAGCTACAGCATTTACAGTTAGTGCACTGTGTCCTCTGCAGAGTGTGCACCTAAAGCTACCTGAATAAAATTGGTGGTGTTCTTCTGATCCTAATAATACCACAGTCAGGCAGCTTCAGTATTTACATGTTAGTGTACTGCATCCTCTGCACAGTGTGCACCTAAAGCTGCCTGAAGAAAATTGCTGTTGTTCTGCTCCTATTAATACCACAGGCTGGCAGCTACAGTATTTACAGTTAGTGTACTGTGTCCTTTGCACAGTGTGCACCTAAAGCTACCTGAAAAAAAATTAGTTGTGTTCTTCTGATCCTATTAATACCACAGGCAGCTACAGCATTTACAGTTAGTGTAGTGCATCCTCTGCACAGTGTGCACCTAAAGCTACCTGGAGAAAATTGCTGTAGTTCTGCTCCTATTAATACCACAGGCAGGTAGCTACAGTATTTACAGTTAGTGCACTGTGTTCTCTGCACAGTGTGCACCTAAAGCTACCTGAAGAAAATTAATTGTGTTATTTTGATCCTATTAATACCACAGGCAGGCAGCTACAGCATTTACAGTTAGTGTAGTGCATCCTCTGCACAGTGTGCACCTAAAGCTACCTGAAGAAAATGAGTGGTGGTCTGATCCTATTAATACCACAGGCAGGCAGCTTCAATATTTACATGTTAGTGTACTGCGTCCTCCTCACAGTGTGCACCTAAAACTACCTGAAGAAAATTGCTGTTGTTCTGCTCCTATTAATACCACAGGCAGGCAGCTACAGTATTTACAGTTAGTGTACTGTGTCCTCTGCACAGTGTGCACCTAAAGCTACCTGAAAAAAATTAGTGGTGTTCTTCTGATCCTATTATTACCACAGGCAGGCAGCTACAGCATTTACAGTTAGTGTAGTGCGTCCTCTGCACAGTGTGCACCTAAAGCTACCTGGAGACAATTGCTGTTGTTCTGCTCCTATTAATACCACAGGCAGGCAGCTACAGTATTTACAGTTAGTGCCCTGTGTCCTCTGCACAGTGTGCACCTGAAGCTACCTAAAGAAAATTAGTGGTGTTCTTCTGATCACATTAATACCAAAAGGCAGTCAGCTACAGTATTTACAGTTAGTGTAGTGTGTCTTCTGCACAGTGTGCACCTAAAGCTACCTGGAGACAGATGATGTTGTTCTGCTCCTATTAATACTGCAGGCAGGCAGCTACAGTATTTACAGTTAGTTTACTGTGCCCTCGGCACAGTGTGCACCTAAAGCTACCTGAAGAAAATTAGTAGTGTTCTTCTGATCCTATTAAAACCACAGGCAGGCAGCTACAGCATTTACAGTTAGTGTAGTGCAATCTCTGCACAGTGTGCACCTAAAGCTACCTTGAGACAATTGCTGTTGTTCTGCTCCTATTAATACCACAGGCAGGCAGCTACAGTATTTACAGTTAGTGCACTGTGTCCTCTGCACAGTGTGCACCTAAAGCTACCTGAAGAAAATTAGTGGTGTTCTTCTGATCCTATTAATACCACAGACAGCTACAGCATTTACAGTTAGTGTAGTGCATCCTCTGCACAGTGTGCACCTAAAGCTACCTGGAGACAATTGCTGTTGTTCTGCTCCTATTAATACCACATGCAGGCAGCTACAGTATTTACAGTTAGTGCACTGTGTCCTCTGCACAGTGTGCACCTACAGCTACCTGAAGAAAATTATTGGTGTTCTGATCCTATTAGTACAGTACCACAGGCAGCTACAGTATTTACAAGTTAGTGTAGTGCATCCTCTGAACAGTGTGCACCTAACGCTAACTGGAGACAATTGCATAGGACACAGTGCACTAACTGTAAATACTGTAGCTGCCTGCCTGTGGTATTAATAGGAGCAGAACAACAGCAATTGTCTCCAGGTAGCTTTAGGTGCACACTGAGCAGAGGATGCACTAAACTAACTGTAAATGCTGTAGCTGCCTGCCAGTGGTATTAATAGGATCAGAAGAACACCACTAATTTTCAATAGGTAGCTTTAGGTGCACACTGTGCAGAGGACACATTACACTATCTGTAAATACTGTAGCTGCCTGCCTGTGGTAATAATAGGAGCAGAACAACAGCAATTGTCTCAAGGTAGCTTTAGGTTCACACTGTTCAGAGGATGCACTACACTAACTTGTAAATACTGTAGCTGCCTGTGGTACTGTACTAAAAGGATAAGAACACCACTAATTTTTGCTGTTGTTCTGCTCCTATTAATACCACAGGCAAGCAGCTACAGTATTTACAGATAGTGTAATGTGTCTTCTGCACAGTGTGCACCTAAAGCTACCTGAAGAAAATTAGTGGTGTTCTTCTGATCCTATTAATACCACAGACAGCTACAGCATTTACAGTTAGTGTAGTGCATCCTCTGCACAGTGTGCACCTAAAGCTACCTGGAGACAATTGCTGTTGTTTTGCTCCTATTAATACCACACGCAGGCAGCTACAATATTTACAGTAAGTGCACAGTGTCCTCTGCACAGTGTGCACCTAAAGCTACCTGAAGAAAATTAGTGGTGTTCTGATCCTATTAGCTCAGTACCACAGGCAGTTACAGTATTTACAAGTTAGTGTAGTGCATCCTCTGAACAGTGTGCACCTAACGCTACCTGGAGACAATTGCTGTTGTTCTGCTCCTATTAATAACACAGGCAGGCAGCTACAGTATTTACAGTTAGTGCACTGTGTCCTCTGCAGAGTGTGCACCTAAAGCTACCTGAAGAAAATTAGTGGTGTTCTTCTGATCCTATTAATACCACAGGCAGGCAGCTACGGTATTTACAGTTAGTGTAGTGTGTCCTCTGCACAGTGTGCACCTAAAACTACCTGGAGACAATTGCTGTTGTTCTGCTCCTAGTATTACCGCAGGCAGGCAGCTACGGTATTTACAGTTAGTGTACTGTGTCCTCTGCACAGTGTGCACTCAAAGCTACCTGAAAAAAATTAGTGGTGTTCTTCTGATCCTATTAATACCACAGGCAGGCAGCTACAACATTTACAGTTAGTTTAGTGCGTCCTCTGCACAGTGTGCACCTAAAGCTACCTGGAGACAATTGCTGTTGTTCTGCTCTTATTAATACCACAGGCAGACAGCTACAGTATTTACAGTTAGTGCACTGTGTCCTCTGCAGAGTGTGCACCTAAAGCTACCTGAAGAAAATTAGTGGTGTTCTGATCCTATTAGTACAGTACCACAGGCAGCTGTAGTATTTACAAGTTAGTGTAGTACATTCTCTGAACAGTGTGCACCTAAAGCTACCTGGAGACAATTTGCTGTTGTTCTGCTCCTATTAATACCACAGGCAGGCAGCTACAGTATTTACAGATAGTGTACTGTGTCCTCTGCACAGTGTGCCCCTAAAGCTACCTGAAGAAAATTAGTGGTGTTCTTCTGATCCTAATAATACCACAGGGAGGCAGCTACAGCATTTACAGTTAGTTTAGTGCGTCCTCTACACAGTGTGCACCTAAAGCTACCTGGAGACAATTGCTGTTGTTCTGCTCCTAGTAATACCGCAGGGAGGCAGCTATGGTATTTACAGTTAGTGAACTGTGTCCTCTGCACAGTGTGCACCTAAAGCTACCTATAGAAAATTAGTGGTGTTCTTCTGATCCTATTAATACCACAGGCAGGCAGCTACAGCATTTACTGTTAGTGTAGTGCATCCTCTGTACAGTGTGCACCTAAAGCTAACTGGAGACAATTGCCATTGTTCTGCTCCTATTAATACCACATTAAGGCAGCTACAGTATTTACAGTTAGTGCACTGTGTCCTCTGCACAGTGTGCACCTAAAGCTACCTGAAGAAAATTAGTGGTGTTCTTCTGATCCTATTAATACCACAGGCAGGCAGCTACAGTATTTACAGTTAGTGTAGTGTGTCCTCTGCACAGTGTGCACCTAAAACTACCTGGAGACAATTGCTGTTGTTCTGCTCCTAGTAATACCGCAGGCAGGGAGCTACGGAATTTACACTTAGTGTACTGTGTCCTCTGCACAGTGTGCACCTAAAGCTACCTGAACAAAATTAGTGGTGTTCTTCTGATCCTATTAATACCACAGGCAGGCAGCTACAGCATTTACAGTTAGTTTAGTGCGTCCTCTGCACAGTGTGCACCTAAAGCTACCTGGAGACAATTGCTGTTGTTCTGCTCCTATTAATACCACAGGAAGGCAGCTACAGTATTTACAGTTAGTGCACTGTGTCCTCTGCACAGTGTGCACCTAAAGCTACCTGTAGAAAATTAGTGGTGTTCTGATCCTATTAGTACAGTACCACAGGCAGCTGTAGTATTTACAAGTTAGTGTAGTGCATCTTCTGAACAGTGTGCACCTAAAGCTACCTGGAGACAATTGCTGTTGTTCTGCTTCTATTAATACCACAGGCAGGCAGCTATAGAATTTACAGATAGTGTAATGTGTCCTCTGCACAGTGTGCACCTAAAGCTACCTATAGAAAATTAGTGGTGTTCTTCTGATCCTATTAATACCACAGGCAGGCAGCTACAGCATTTACTGTTAGTGTAGTGCATCCTCTGTACAGTGTGCACCTAAAGCTAACTGGAGACAATTGCCATTGTTCTGCTCCTATTAATACCACATTAAGGCAGCTACAGTATTTACAGTTAGTGCACTGTGTCCTCTGCACAGTGTGCACCTAAAGCTACCTGAAAAAAATTAGTGGTGTTCTTCTGATCCTATTAATACCACAGGCAGGCAGCTACAGTATTTACAGTTAGTGTAGTGTGTCCTCTGCACAGTGTGCACCTAAAACTACCTGGAGACAATTGCTGTTGTTCTGCTCCTAGTAATACCGCAGGCAGGCAGCTACGGAATTTACACTTAGTGTACTGTGTCCTCTGCACAGTGTGCACCTAAAGCTACCTGAACAAAATTAGTGGTGTTCTTCTGATCCTATTAATACCACAGGCAGACAGCTACAGCATTTACAGTTAGTTTAGTGCGTCCTCTGCACAGTGTGCACCTAAAGCTACCTGGAGACAATTGCTGTTGTTCTGCTCCAATTAATACCACAGGCAGGCAGCTACAGTATTTACAGTTAGTGAACTGTGTCCTCTGCACAGTGTGCACCTAAAGCTACCTGAAGAAAATTAGTAGTGTTCTGATCCTATTAGTACAGTACCACAGGCAGCTGTAGTATTTACAAGTTAGTGTAGTGTATCCTCTGAACAGTGTGCACCTAAAGCTACCTGGAGACAATTGCTGTTGTTCTGCTCCTATTAATACCACAGGCAGGCAGCTACAGTATTTACAGATAGTGTAATGTGTCCTCTGCACAGTGTGCACCTAAAGCTACCTATAGAAAATTTGTGGTGTTCTTCTGATCCTATGAATACCACTGGCAGGCAGCTACAGCATTTACAGTTAGTGTAGTGCATCCTCTGCACAGTGTGCACCTAAAATTAACTGGAGACAATTGCTGTTGTTCTGCTCCTAGTAATAACGCAGGCAGGCAGCTACGGTATTTACAGTTATTGTACTGTGTCCTCTGCACAGTGTGCACCTAAAGCTACCTGAAGAAAATTAGTGGTGTTCTTCTGATCCTATTAATACCACAGGCAGGCAGCTACAGTATTTACAGTTAGTGTAGTGTGTCCTCTGCACAGTGTGCACCTAAAACTACCTGGAGACAATTGCTGTTGTTCTGCTCCTAGTAATACCGCAGGCAGGCAGCTACGGAATTTACAGTTAGTGTACTGTGTCCTCTGCACAGTGTGCACCTAAAGCTACCTGAACAAAATTAGAGGTGTTCTTCTGATCCTATTAATACCACAGGCAGGCAGCTACAGCATTTACAGTTAGTTTAGTGCGTCCTCTGCACAGTGTGCACCTAAAGCTACCTGGAGACAATTGCTGTTGTTCTGCTCCTATTAATACCACAGGCATGCAGCTACAGTATTTACAGTTAGTGAACTGTGTCCTCTGCACAGTGTGCACCTAAAGCTACCTGAAGAAAATTAGTAGTGTTCTGATCCTATTAGTACAGTACCACAGGCAGCTGTAGTATTTACAAGTTAGTGTAGTGTATCCTCTGAACAGTGTGCACCTAAAGCTACCTGGAGACAATTGCTGTTGTTCTGCTCCTATTAATACCACAGGCAGGCAGCTACAGTATTTACAGATAGTGTAATGTGTCCTCTGCACAGTGTGCACCTAAAGCTACCTATAGAAAATTTGTGGTGTTCTTCTGATCCTATTAATACCACTGGCAGGCAGCTACAGCATTTACAGTTAGTGTAGTTCATCCTCTGCACAGTGTGCACCTAAAGCTACCTGGAGACAGATGCTGTTGTCCTGCTCCTATTAATACCACAGACAGGCAGCTACAGTATTTACAGTTAGTTTACTGTGTCCTCCGCACAGTGTGCACCTAAAGCTACCTGAAGAAAATGAGTGGTGTTCTTCTCATCCTATTAATACCACAGGCAGCTACAGCATTTACAGTTAGTGTAGTGCATCCTCTGCACAGTGTGCACCTAAAGCTACCTGGAGACAATTGCTGTTGTTCTGCTCCTATTAATATCACAGGCAGGCAGCTACAGTATTTACAGTTAGTGTACTGTGTTCTCTGCACAGTGTGCACCTAAAGCTACCTGAAGAAAATTAATAATGTTTTTTGGATCCTATTATTACCACAGGCAGGCAGCTACAGCATTTACAGTTAGTGTAGTGCGTCCTCTGCACAGTGTGCACCTAAAGCTACCTGGAGACAATTGCTGTTGTTCTGCTCCTATTAATACCACAGGCAGGCAGCTACAGTATTTAAAGTTAGTGCACTGTGTCCTCTGCACAGTGTGCACCTGAAGCTACCTAAAGAAAATTAGTGGTGTTCTTCTGATTATATTAATACCAAAAGGCAGGCAGCTACAGTATTTACAGTTAGTGTACTGTGTCCTCTGCAGAGCGTGTACCTAAAGCTACCTGAATAAAATTGGTGGTGTTCTTCTGATCCTATTAATACCACAGGCAGGCAGCTTCAGTATTTACATGTCAGTGTACTGCGTCCTTTGCACAATGTGCACCTAAAGCTACCTGAAGAAAATTGCTGTTGTTCTGCTCCAATTAATACCACAGGCAGGCAGCTACAGTATTTACAGTTAGTGTACTGTGTCCTCTGCACAGTGTGCACCTAAAGCTACCTGAAAAAAAAATTAGTGGTGTTCTTCTGATCCTATTAATACCACAGGCAGCTACAGCATTTATAGTTAGTGTAGTGCATCCTCTGCACAGTGTGCACCTAAAGCTATCTGGAGACAATTGCTGTTGTTCTGCTCCTATTAATACCACAGGCAGGCAGCAACAGTATTTACAGTTAGTGCACTGTGTTCTCTGCACAGTATGCACCTAAAGCTACCTGAAGAAAATTAATAATGTTTTTTGGATCCTATTAATACCACAGGCAGGCAGCTACAGCATTTACAGTTAGTGTAGTGCGTCCTCTGCACAGTGTGCACCTAAAGCTACCTGGAGACAATTGCTGTTGTTCTGCTCCTATTAATACCACAGGCAGGCAGCTACAGTATTTACAGTTAGTGCACTGTGTCCCCTGCACAGTGTGCACCTGAAGCTACCTAAAGAAAATTAGTGGTGTTCTTCTGATCATATTAATACCAAAAGGCAGGCAGCTACAGTATTTACAGTTAGTGTAGTGTGTCTTCTGCACAGTGTGCACCTAAAGCTACCTGAACAAAATTAGTAGTGTTCTTCTGATCCTTTTAATACCACAGGCAGGCAGCTACAGCATTTACAGTTAGTGTAGTGTAATCTCTGCACAGTGTGCACCTAAAGCTACCTGGAGACAATTGCTGTTGTTCTGCTCCTATTAATACCACAGGCAGGCAGCTACAGTATTTACAGTTAGTGCACTGTGTCCTCTGCACAGTGTGCACCTAAAGCTACCTGATGAAAATTAGTGGTGTTCTTTTGATCCTATTAATACCACAGACAGCTACAGAATTTACAGTTAGTGTACTGCATCCTCTGCACAGTGTGCACCTAAAGCTACCTGGAGACAATTGCTGTTGTTCTGCTCCTATTAATACCACAGGCAGGCAGCTACAGTATTTACAGTTAGTGCACTGTTTCCTCTGCACAGTGTGCACCTAAAGCTACCTGAAGAAAATTAGTGGTGTTCTGATCCTATTAGTACAGTACCACAGGCAGCTACAGTATTTACAAGTTAGTGTAGTACATCCTCTGAACAGTGTGCACCTAACGCTACCTGGAGACAATTGCTGTTGTTCTGCTCCTATTAATACCACAGGCAGGCAGCTACAGTATTTACAGATAGTGTAATGTGTCCTCTGCACAGTGTGCACCTGAAGCTACCTATAGAAACTTAGTGGTGTTCTTCTGATCCTATTAATACCACTGGCAGGCAGCTACAGCATTTACAGTTAGTGTAGTGCATCCTTTGCACAGTGTGCACCTAAAGCTACCTGGAGACAATTGCCGTTTTTCTGCTCCTATTAATACCACAGGCAGGCAGCTACAGTATTTACAGTTAGTGCACTGTGTCCTCTGCACAGTGTGCACCTAAAGCTACCTGAAGAAAATTAGTGGTGTTCTTCTGATCCTATTAATACCACAGGCAGGCAGCTACAGTATTTACAGTTAGTTTAGTGCATCCTTGGAACAGTGTGCACCTAAAGCTACCTGGAGACAATTGCTGTTGTTCTGCTCCTATTAATACCACAGAGAGGCAGCTACAGTAATTACAGTTAGTGCACTGTGTCCTCTGCACAGTGTGCACCTAAAGCTACCTGTAGAAAATTAGTGGTGTTCTGATCCTATTAGTACAGTACCACAGGCAGCTGTAGTATTTACAAGTTAGTGTAGTGCATCTTCTGAACAGTGTGCACCTAAAGCTACCTGGAGACAATTGCTGTTGTTCTGCTCCTATTAATACCACAGGCAGGCAGCTACAGTATTTACAGATAGTGTAATGTGTCCTCTGCACAGTGTGCACCTAAAGCTACCTATAGAAAATTAGTGGTGTTCTTCTGATCCTATTAATACCACAGGCAGGCAGCTACAGCATTTACAGTTAGTGTAGTGCATCCTCTGCACAGTGTGCACCTAAAGCTGCCTTGAGACAATTGCCATTGTTCTGCTCCTATTAATATCACAGGAAGGCAGCTACAGTATTTACAGTTAGTGCACTGTGTCCTCTGCACAGTGTGCACCTAAAGCTACCTGAAGAAAATTAGTGGTGTTCTTCTGATCCTATTAATACCACAGGCAGGCAGCTACAGTATTTACAGTTAGTGTAGTGTGTCCTCTGCACAGTGTGCACCTAAAACTACCTGGAGACAATTGCTGTTGTTCTGCTCCTAGTAATACCGCAGCCAGGCAGCTACGGAATTTACAGTTAATGTACTGTGTCCTCTGCACAGTGTGCACCTAAAGCTACCTGAAGAAAATTAGTGGTGTTCTTCTGATCCTATTAATACCACAGGCAGGCAGCTACAGCATTTACAGTTAGTTTAGTGCGTCCTGTACACAGTGTGCACCTAGAGCTACCTGGAGACAATTGCTGTTGTTCTGCTCCTATTAATACCACAGGCAGGCAGCTACAGTATTTACAGTTAGTGCACTGTGTCCTCTGCACAGTGTGCACCTAAAGCTACCTGAAGAAAATTAGTGGTGTTCTGATCCTATTAGTACAGTACCACAGGCAGCTGTAGTATTTACAAGTTAGTGTAGTGCATCCTCTGAACAGTGTTCACCTAAAGCTACCTGGAGACAATTGCTGTTTTTCTGCTCCTATTAATACCACAGGCAGGCAGCTACAGTATTTACAGATAGTGTAATGTGTCCTCTGCACAGTGTGCACCTAAAGCTACCTATAGAAAATTTGTGGTGTTCTTCTGATCCTATTAATACCACTGGCAGGCAGCTACAGCATTTACAGTTAGTGTAGTGCGTCCTCTGCACAGTGTGCACCTACAGCTACCTGGAGACAATTGCCATTGTTCTGCTCCTATTAATACCACAGGCAGGCAGCTACAGTATTTACAGTTAGTGCACTGTGTCCTCTGCACAGTGTGCACCTAAAGCTACCTGAAGAAAATTAGTGGTGTTCTTCTGATCCTATTAATACCACAGGCAGGCAGCTACAGTATTTACTGTTAGTGTAGTGTGTCCTCTGCACAGTGTGCACCTAAAGCTTCCTGGAGACAATTGCTGTTGTTCTGCTCCTAGTAATACCGCAGACAGGCAGCTACGGTATTTACAGTTAGTGTACTGTGTCCTCTGCACAGTGTGCACCTAAAGCTACCTGAAGAAAATTAGTGGTGTTCTTCTGATCCTATTAATACCACAGGTAGGCAGCTACAGCATTTACAGTTAGTTTAGTGCGTCCTCTGCACAGTGTGCACCTAAAGCTACCTGGAGACAATTGCTATTGTTCTGCTCCTATTAATACCACAGGCAGGCAGCTACAGTATTTACAGTTAGTGTAGTGCATCCTCTGCACAGTGTGCACCTAAAGCTACCTGGAGACAATTGCCGTTGTTCTGCTCCTATTAATACCACAGGCAGGCAGCTACAGTATTTAAAGTTAGTGTACTGCGTACTCTGCACAGTGTACACCTAAAGCTACCTGAAGAAAATTAGTGGTGTTCTTCTGATCCTATTAATACCACAGACAGCTACAGAATTTACATTTAGTGTACTGCATCCTCTGCACAGTGTGCACTTAAAGCTACCTGGAGACAATTGCTGTTGTTCTGCTCCTATTAATACCACAGGCAGGCAGCTACAGTATTTACAAGTTCGTGTAATGTGTCCTCTGCACAGTGTGCACCTAAAGCTACCTAAAGAAAATTAGTGGTGTTCTTCTGATCCTATTAATACCACTGGCAGGCAGCTACAGCATTTACAGTTAGTGTAGTGCATCCTCTGCACAGTGTGCACCTAAAGCTACCTGGAGACAATTGCTGTTGTTCTGCTCCTATTAATACCACAGGCAGGCAGCTACAGTATTTACAGTTAGTGCACTGTGTCCTCTGCAGAGTGTGCACCTAAAGCTACCTGAAGAAAATTAGTTTTGTTCTTCTGATCATATTAATACCACAGGCAGGCAGCTACAGCATTTACAGTTAGTGTAGTGCGTCCTCTGCACAGTGTGCATCTAAAGCTACCTGGAGACAATTGCTGTTGTTCTGCTCCTATTAATACCACAGACAGGCAGCTACAGTATTTACAGTTAGTTTACTGTGTCCTCTGCACCGTGTGCACCTAAAGCTACCTACAGAAAATTAGTGGTGTTCTTCTGATCCTATTAATACCACTGGCAGGCAGCTACAGCATTTACAGTTAGTGTAGTGCATCCTCTGCACAGTGTGCACCTAAAGCTACCTGGAGACAATTGCTGTTGTTCTGCTCCTATTAGTACCACAGGCAGGCAGCTACAGTATTTACAGATAGTGTAATGTGTCCTCTGCACAGTGTGCACCTAAAGCTACCTAAAGAAAATTAGTGGTGTCCTTCTGATCCTATTAATACCACTGGCAGGCAGCTACAGCATTTACAGTTAGTGTAGTGCATCCTCTGCACAGTGTGCACCTAAAGCTACCTGGAGACAATTGCCGTTGTTCTGCTCCTATTAATACCACAGGCAGGCAGCTACAGTATTTACAGTTAGTGTACTGTGTCCTCTGCACAGTGTGCACCTAAAGCTATCTGAATAAAATTGGTGGTGTTCTTCTGATCCTATTAATACCACAGGCAGGCAGCTTCAGTATTTACAGTTAGTGTACTGCATCCTCTGCACAGTGTGCACCTAAAGCTACCTGAAGAAAATTGCTGTTGTTCTGCTCCTATTAATACCACAGGCAGGCAGCTACAGTATTTACAGTTAGTGTACTGTGTCCTCTGTACAGTGTGCACCTAAAGCTACCTGAAGAAAATTAATGGTGTTTTTCTGATCCTATTAATACCACAGGCAGGCAGCTAGAGCATTTACAGTTAGTGTAGTGTGTCCTCTGCACAGTGTGCACCTAAAGCTACCTGGAGACAATTGCTGTTGTTCTGATCCTATTAATACCACAGGCAGGCAGCTACAGTATTTACAGTTAGTGTACTGCTTCCTCTGCACAGTGTGCACCTAAAGCTACTTGGAGACAATTGCTGTTGTTCTGCTCCTATTAATACAACAGGCAGGCAGCTACAGTATTTGAAGTTAGTGTACTGCGTACTCTGCACAGTGTGCACCTACAGCTACCTGAAGAAAATTGCTGTTGTTCTGCTCCTATTAATACCACAGGCAGGCAGCTACAGTATTTACAGTTAGTGTACTGTGTCCTCTGCACAGTGTGCACCTAAAGCTACCTGAATAAAATTGGCGGTGTTCTTCCTATCCTATTAATACCATAGGCAGGCAGCTTCAGTATTTACAGTTAGTGTACCTCGTCCTCTGCACAGTGTGCACCTAAAGCTACCTGAAGAAAATTAATGCTGTTTTTCTGATCCTATTAATACCACAGGCAGGCAGCTACAGCATTTACAGTTAGTGTAGTGTGTACTCTGAACAGTGTGCTCCTAAAGCTACCTGGAGACAAATGCTGTTGTTCTGCTCCTATTAATACCACAGGCAGACAGCCACAGTATCTACAGTTAGTGTACTGCGTCCTCTGCACAGTTTGCACCTAAAGCTACCTGGAGACAATTGCTGTTGTTCTGCTCCTATTAATACCACAGGCAGGCAGCTACAGTATTTACAGTTAGTGTACTGCATCCTCTGCACAGTGTGCACCTAAAGCTACCTGAAGAAAATTGCTTTTGTTCTGCTCCTATTAATACCACAGACAGACAGCTACAGTATTTACAGTTAGTGTACTGTGTCCTCTGCACAGTGTGCACCTAAAGCTACCTGAAGAAAATTAATGATGTTTTTCTGATCCTATTAATACCACAGGCAGGCAGCTACAGCATTTACAGTTAGTGTAGTGTGTCCTCTGCACAGTGTGCACCTAAAGCTACCTGGAGATAATTGCTGTTGTTCTGCTCCTATTAATACCACAGGCAGGCAGCTACAGTATTTACAGTTAGTGTACTGCATCCTCTGCACAGTGTGCACCTAAAGCTACCTGGAGACAATTGCTGTTGTTCTGCTCCTATTAATACCACAGGCAGGCAGCTACAGTATTTACAGTTAGTGCACTGTTTCCTCTGCACAGTGTGCACCTAAAGCTACCTGAAGAAAATTAGTGGTGTTCTGATCCTATTAGTACAGTACCACAGGCAGCTACAGTATTTACAAGTTAGTGTAGTACATCCTCTGAACAGTGTGCACCTAACGCTACCTGGAGACAATTGCTGTTGTTCTGCTCCTATTAATACCACAGGCAGGCAGCTACAGTATTTACAGATAGTGTAATGTGTCCTCTGCACAGTGTGCACCTGAAGCTACCTATAGAAACTTAGTGGTGTTCTTCTGATCCTATTAATACCACTGGCAGGCAGCTACAGCATTTACAGTTAGTGTAGTGCATCCTTTGCACAGTGTGCACCTAAAGCTACCTGGAGACAATTGCCGTTTTTCTGCTCCTATTAATACCACAGGCAGGCAGCTACAGTATTTACAGTTAGTGCACTGTGTCCTCTGCACAGTGTGCACCTAAAGCTACCTGAAGAAAATTAGTGGTGTTCTTCTGATCCTATTAATACCACAGGCAGGCAGCTACAGTATTTACAGTTAGTTTAGTGCATCCTTGGAACAGTGTGCATCCTAAAGCTACCTGGAGACAATTGCTGTTGTTCTGCTCCTATTAATACCACAGAGAGGCAGCTACAGTAATTACAGTTAGTGCACTGTGTCCTCTGCACAGTGTGCACCTAAAGCTACCTGTAGAAAATTAGTGGTGTTCTGATCCTATTAGTACAGTACCACAGGCAGCTGTAGTATTTACAAGTTAGTGTAGTGCATCTTCTGAACAGTGTGCACCTTAAGCTACCTGGAGACAATTGCTGTTGTTCTGCTCCTATTAATACCACAGGCAGGCAGCTACAGTATTTACAGATAGTGTAATGTGTCCTCTGCACAGTGTGCACCTGAAGCTACCTATAGAAACTTAGTGGTGTTCTTCTGATCCTATTAATACCACTGGCAGGCAGCTACAGCATTTACAGTTAGTGTAGTGCATCCTTTGCACAGTGTGCACCTAAAGCTACCTGGAGACAATTGCCGTTTTTCTGCTCCTATTAATACCACAGGCAGGCAGCTACAGTATTTACAGTTAGTGCACTGTGTCCTCTGCACAGTGTGCACCTAAAGCTACCTGAAGAAAATTAGTGGTGTTCTTCTGATCCTATTAATACCACAGGCAGGCAGCTACAGTATTTACAGTTAGTTTAGTGCATCCTTGGAACAGTGTGCACCTAAAGCTACCTGGAGACAATTGCTGTTGTTCTGCTCCTATTAATACCACAGAGAGGCAGCTACAGTAATTACAGTTAGTGCACTGTGTCCTCTGCACAGTGTGCACCTAAAGCTACCTGTAGAAAATTAGTGGTGTTCTGATCCTATTAGTACAGTACCACAGGCAGCTGTAGTATTTACAAGTTAGTGTAGTGCATCTTCTGAACAGTGTGCACCTAAAGCTACCTGGAGACAATTGCTGTTGTTCTGCTCCTATTAATACCACAGGCAGGCAGCTACAGTATTTACAGATAGTGTAATGTGTCCTCTGCACAGTGTGCACCTAAAGCTACCTATAGAAAATTAGTGGTGTTCTTCTGATCCTATTAATACCACAGGCAGGCAGCTACAGCATTTACAGTTAGTGTAGTGCGTCCTCTGCACAGTGTGCACCTAAAGCTGCCTTGAGACAATTGCCATTGTTCTGCTCCTATTAATATCACAGGAAGGCAGCTACAGTATTTACAGTTAGTGCACTGTGTCCTCTGCACAGTGTGCACCTAAAGCTACCTGAAGAAAATTAGTGGTGTTCTTCTGATCCTATTAATACCACAGGCAGGCAGCTACAGTATTTACAGTTAGTGTAGTGTGTCCTCTGCACAGTGTGCACCTAAAACTACCTGGAGACAATTGCTGTTGTTCTGCTCCTAGTAATACCGCAGCCAGGCAGCTACGGAATTTACAGTTAGTGTACTGTGTCCTCTGCACAGTGTGCACCTTAAGCTACCTGAAGAAAATTAGTGGTGTTCTTCTGATCCTATTAATACCACAGGCAGGCAGCTACAGCATTTACAGTTAGTTTAGTGCGTCCTCTACACAGTGTGCACCTAGAGCTACCTGGAGACAATTGCTGTTGTTCTGCTCCTATTAATACCACAGGCAGGCAGCTACAGTATTTACAGTTAGTGCACTGTGTCCTCTGCACAGTGTGCACCTAAAGCTACCTGAAGAAAATTAGTGGTGTTCTGATCCTATTAGTACAGTACCACAGGCAGCTGTAGTATTTACAAGTTAGTGTAGTGCATCCTCTGAACAGTGTTCACCTAAAGCTACCTGGAGACAATTGCTGTTTTTCTGCTCCTATTAATACCACAGGCAGGCAGCTACAGTATTTACAGATAGTGTAATGTGTCCTCTGCACAGTGTGCACCTAAAGCTACCTATAGAAAATTTGTGGTGTTCTTCTGATCCTATTAATACCACTGGCAGGCAGCTACAGCATTTACAGTTAGTGTAGTGCGTCCTCTGCACAGTGTGCACCTACAGCTACCTGGAGACAATTGCCATTGTTCTGCTCCTATTAATACCACAGGCAGGCAGCTACAGTATTTACAGTTAGTGCACTGTGTCCTCTGCACAGTGTGCACCTAAAGCTACCTGAAGAAAATGAGTGGTGTTCTTCTGATCCTATTAATACCACAGGCAGGCAGCTACAGTATTTACTGTTAGTGTAGTGTGTCCTCTGCACAGTGTGCACCTAAAGCTTCCTGGAGACAATTGCTGTTGTTCTGCTCCTAGTAATACCGCAGACAGGCAGCTACGGTATTTACAGTTAGTGTACTGTGTCCTCTGCACAGTGTGCACCTAAAGCTACCTGAAGAAAATTAGTGGTGTTCTTCTGATCCTATTAATACCACAGGTAGGCAGCTACAGCATTTACAGTTAGTTTAGTGCGTCCTCTGCACAGTGTGCACCTAAAGCTACCTGGAGACAATTGCTATTGTTCTGCTCCTATTAATACCACAGGCAGGCAGCTACAGTATTTACAGTTAGTGTAGTGCATCCTCTGCACAGTGTGCACCTAAAGCTACCTAGAGACAATTGCCGTTGTTCTGCTCCTATTAATACCACAGGCAGGCAGCTACAGTATTTAAAGTTAGTGTACTGCGTACTCTGCACAGTGTGCACCTAAAGCTACCTGAAGAAAATTAGTGGTGTTCTTCTGATCCTATTAATACCACAGACAGCTACAGAATTTACATTTAGTGTACTGCATCCTCTGCACAGTGTGCACTTAAAGCTACCTGGAGACAATTGCTGTTGTTCTGCTCCTATTAATACCACAGGCAGGCAGCTACAGTATTTACAAGTTAGTGTAATGTGTCCTCTGCACAGTGTGCACCTAAAGCTACCTAAAGAAAATTAGTGGTGTTCTTCTGATCCTATTAATACCACTGGCAGGCAGCTACAGCATTTACAGTTAGTGTAGTGCATCCTCTGCACAGTGTGCACCTAAAGCTACCTGGAGACAATTGCTGTTGTTCTGCTCCTATTAATACCACAGGCAGGCAGCTACAGTATTTACAGTTAGTGCACTGTGTCCTCTGCAGAGTGTGCACCTAAAGCTACCTGAAGAAAATTAGTTTTGTTCTTCTGATCATATTAATACCACAGGCAGGCAGCTACAGCATTTACAGTTAGTGTAGTGCGTCCTCTGCACAGTGTGCACCTAAAGCTACCTGGAGACAATTGCTGTTGTTCTGCTCCTATTAATACCACAGACAGGCAGCTACAGTATTTACAGTTAGTTTACTGTGTCCTCTGCACCGTGTGCACCTAAAGCTACCTAAAGAAAATTAGTGGTGTTCTTCTGATCCTATTAATACCACTGGCAGGCAGCTACAGCATTTACAGTTAGTGTAGTGCATCCTCTGCACAGTGTGCACCTAAAGCTACCTGGAGACAATTGCTGTTGTTCTGCTCCTATTAGTACCACAGGCAGGCAGCTACAGTATTTACAGATAGTGTAATGTGTCCTCTGCACAGTGTGCACCTAAAGCTACCTAAAGAAAATTAGTGGTGTCCTTCTGATCCTATTAATACCACTGGCAGGCAGCTACAGCATTTACAGTTAGTGTAGTGCATCCTCTGCACAGTGTGCACCTAAAGCTACCTGGAGACAATTGCCGTTGTTCTGCTCCTATTAATACCACAGGCAGGCAGCTACAGTATTTACAGTTAGTGTACTGTGTCCTCTGCACAGTGTGCACCTAAAGCTATCTGAATAAAATTGGTGGTGTTCTTCTGATCCTATTAATACCACAGGCAGGCAGCTTCAGTATTTACAGTTAGTGTACTGCATCCTCTGCACAGTGTGCACCTAAAGCTACCTGAAGAAAATTGCTGTTGTTCTGCTCCTATTAATACCACAGGCAGGCAGCTACAGTATTTACAGTTAGTGTACTGTGTCCTCTGTACAGTGTGCACCTAAAGCTACCTGAAGAAAATTAATGGTGTTTTTCTGATCCTATTAATACCACAGGCAGGCAGCTAGAGCATTTACAGTTAGTGTAGTGTGTCCTCTGCACAGTGTGCACCTAAAGCTACCTGGAGACAATTGCTGTTGTTCTGATCCTATTAATACCACAGGCAGGCAGCTACAGTATTTACAGTTAGTGTACTGCTTCCTCTGCACAGTGTGCACCTAAAGCTACTTGGAGACAATTGCTGTTGTTCTGCTCCTATTAATACCACAGGCAGGCAGCTACAGTATTTGAAGTTAGTGTACTGTGTACTCTGCACAGTGTGCACCTACAGCTACCTGAAGAAAATTGCTGTTGTTCTGCTCCTATTAATACCACAGGCAGGCAGCTACAGTATTTACAGTTAGTGTACTGTGTCCTCTGCACAGTGTGCACCTAAAGCTACCTGAATAAAATTGGCGGTGTTCTTCCTATCCTATTAATACCATAGGCAGGCAGCTTCAGTATTTACAGTTAGTGTACCTCGTCCTCTGCACAGTGTGCACCTAAAGCTACCTGAAGAAAATTAATGCTGTTTTTCTGATCCTATTAATACCACAGGCAGGCAGCTACAGCATTTACAGTTAGTGTAGTGTGTACTCTGAACAGTGTGCTCCTAAAGCTACCTGGAGACAAATGCTGTTGTTCTGCTCCTATTAATACCACAGGCAGGCAGCTACAGTATCTACAGTTAGTGTACTGCATCCTCTGCACAGTTTGCACCTAAAGCTACCTGGAGACAATTGCTGTTGTTCTGCTCCTATTAATACCACAGGCAGGCAGCTACAGTATTTACAGTTAGTGTACTGCATCCTCTGCACAGTGTGCACCTAAAGCTACCTGAAGAAAATTGCTTTTGTTCTGCTCCTATTAATACCACAGACAGACAGCTACAGTATTTACAGTTAGTGTACTGTGTCCTCTGCACAGTGTGCACCTAAAGCTACCTGAAGAAAATTAATGGTGTTTTTCTGATCCTATTAATACCACAGGCAGGCAGCTACAGCATTTACAGTTAGTGTAGTGTGTCCTCTGCACAGTGTGCACCTAAAGCTACCTGGAGATAATTGCTTTTGTTCTGCTCCTATTAATACCACAGACAGACAGCTACAGTATTTACAGTTAGTGTACTGTGTCCTCTGCACAGTGTGCACCTAAAGCTACCTGAAGAAAATTAATGGTGTTTTTCTGATCCTATTAATACCACAGGCAGGCAGCTACAGCATTTACAGTTAGTGTAGTGTGTCCTCTGCACAGTGTGCACCTAAAGCTACCTGGAGATAATTGCTGTTGTTCTGCTCCTATTAATACCACAGGCAGGCAGCTACAGTATTTACAGTTAGTGTACTGCATCCTCTGCACAGTGTGCACCTAAAGCTACCTGGAGACAATTGCTGTTGTTCTGCTCCTATTAATACCACAGGCAGGCAGCTACAGTATTTACAGTTAGTGTACTGCGTCCTCTGCACAGTGTGCACCTAAAGCTACCTGAAGAAAATTGCTGTTGTTCTGCTCCTATTAATACCACAGGCAGGCAGCTACAGTATTTACAGTTAGTGTACTGTGTCCTCTGCACAGTGTGCACCTAAAGCTATCTGAATAAAATTGGTGGTGTTCTTCTGATCCTATTAATACCACAGGCAGGCAGCTTCAGTATTTACAGTTAGTGTACTGCATCCTCTGCACAGTGTGCACCTAAAGCTACCTGAAGAAAATTGCTGTTGTTCTGCTCCTATTAATACCACAGGCAGGCAGCTACAGTATTTACAGTTAGTGTACTGTGTCCTCTGTACAGTGTGCACCTAAAGCTACCTGAAGAAAATTAATGGTGTTTTTCTGATCCTATTAATACCACAGGCAGGCAGCTAGAGCATTTACAGTTAGTGTAGTGTGTCCTCTGCACAGTGTGCACCTAAAGCTACCTGGAGACAATTGCTGTTGTTCTGATCCTATTAATACCACAGGCAGGCAGCTACAGTATTTACAGTTAGTGTACTGCTTCCTCTGCACAGTGTGCACCTAAAGCTACTTGGAGACAATTGCTGTTGTTCTGCTCCTATTAATACCACAGGCAGGCAGCTACAGTATTTGAAGTTAGTGTACTGCGTACTCTGCACAGTGTGCACCTACAGCTACCTGAAGAAAATTGCTGTTGTTCTGCTCCTATTAATACCACAGGCAGGCAGCTACAGTATTTACAGTTAGTGTACTGTGTCCTCTGCACAGTGTGCACCTAAAGCTACCTGAATAAAATTGGCGGTGTTCTTCCTATCCTATTAATACCATAGGCAGGCAGCTTCAGTATTTACAGTTAGTGTACCTCGTCCTCTGCACAGTGTGCACCTAAAGCTACCTGAAGAAAATTAATGCTGTTTTTCTGATCCTATTAATACCACAGGCAGGCAGCTACAGCATTTACAGTTAGTGTAGTGTGTACTCTGAACAGTGTGCTCCTAAAGCTACCTGGAGACAAATGCTGTTGTTCTGCTCCTATTAATACCACAGGCAGGCAGCTACAGTATCTACAGTTAGTGTACTGCATCCTCTGCACAGTTTGCACCTAAAGCTACCTGGAGACAATTGCTGTTGTTCTGCTCCTATTAATACCACAGGCAGGCAGCTACAGTATTTACAGTTAGTGTACTGCATCCTCTGCACAGTGTGCACCTAAAGCTACCTGAAGAAAATTGCTTTTGTTCTGCTCCTATTAATACCACAGACAGACAGCTACAGTATTTACAGTTAGTGTACTGTGTCCTCTGCACAGTGTGCACCTAAAGCTACCTGAAGAAAATTAATGGTGTTTTTCTAATCCTATTAATACCACAGGCAGGCAGCTACAGCATTTACAGTTAGTGTAGTGTGTCCTCTGCACAGTGTGCACCTAAAGCTACCTGGAGATAATTGCTGTTGTTCTGCTCCTATTAATACCACAGGCAGGCAGCTACAGTATTTACAGTTAGTGTACTGCATCCTCTGCACAGTGTGCACCTAAAGCTACCTGGAGACAATTGCTGTTGTTCTGCTCCTATTAATACCACAGGCAGGCAGCTACAGTATTTACAGTTAGTGTACTGCGTCCTCTGCACAGTGTGCACCTAAAGCTACCTGAAGAAAATTGCTGTTGTTCTGCTCCTATTAATACCACAGGCAGGCAGCTACAGTATTTACAGTTAGTGTACTGTGTCCTCTGCACAGTGTGCACCTAAAGCTACCCGAAGAAAATTAGTGGTGTTCTTTTGATCCCATTAATAACACAGGCAGGCAGCTACAGTATTTACAGTTAGTGTATTGCATCCTCGGCACAGTGTGCACCTAAAGCTACCTGGAGACAATTGTTGTTGTTCTGCTCCTACTAATAGCACAGGCAGGCAGCTACAGTATTTACAGTTAGTGTACTGTATCCTCTGCACAGTGTGCACCTAAAGCTACCTGAAGAAAATTAGTGGTATTCTTCTGCTCCTATTAATACCACAGGCAGGCAGCTACAGCATTTCCAGTTAGTGTATTGCATCCTCTGCACAGTGTGCACCTAAAGCTACCTGAACACAATTGCTTGTGTTCTCATACTAATAATACTACAGGCAGGCAGTTGATTCTGTTAGCTGCAGTATCAGTATATGTGACAGACCTAACCGGGAGAGAGACTTTTGGAGGGGACTGTATGCTAGCCTCTTGCCGATCCATCATGGGCCATGGCATTTGGGGGAACGGTGCTCTTTGTGAGCTGTATGCCTGGGGACCCTTGAGGTGGTATTACTGTGGATTCGGTCCTGGTCCCCCAGGACACACAGACTCTGGGGACCCTGGATTTGCCATATTGGAATAGTGACTGATTCATACCGTTGGGACTCCTACTGTTAAATGCTAATGTCATCAATTCCAGCTACCTGTCTGTTGTCTGCTAAAATGTGTATTGTAAATAAGTCTCTAGTATGGGATCTAAGAGTCATTAGATCCCCATTGTTGGTTGTGTTTAATTAACTCTGCTATTGTGATAATGTTGATTGGATTTTCTGAACTACAAGATGGCCAGTCTGGGCTAAAGGTCATGTCTGAGTCATCTAGGCTGTCTAAAGGTATTAGTATATTAGTTCATGTTAATTAGGTTAATTAGGTTACAGCTGTATTGTTAGAGTAATATGAGCAGGACTGCACCTCCTCTTTTAGTGTATAAAAGAGCCGGTATATTGCAATAAAGGAGATTCCTGGTTGAACTTACATACGGCCTGTCTGGTGTTTGTTCTGAGCTATCACAACTGGGTTAGAATGGCACAGAGCTCTAGTTCTAGTCCCGGAGCATCGGATGACCGAACAATCAGATGTTGCGATCTGCAATCTGATTCTATAGCTGCAGAGGAGTGTCAGGAGAGTGGAAACGAACGAGCAAGGGGCTCGTTACAGTATATATATACATCCCAGCCTTGTGCAGCTACATCTCACTGCAGGCCATTAGTATGTCTGGAAGGACAACAAGGAGAGGTAGACAATCACAAGCCAATAAAAGAGGGCAAGCAGCCTCTCTCACCCGGGCTCAGGGTACTTTGTCTGGCAAAGCAGCTGCCAACGCGGCCTCTTCCCTTGGCTCAATGGCATCAGTCACTCCTTCCTTAGCCCTACCATGTCCTCCTGAGGAGTCCCCCGAACTGTTTGCGTTTAAGGGGCTACGCAAGCATGCAGACAGGAGGGATCTGCTAGAGCTGAGTACAATCAGGGGAGACACCAGAGAGACACCAGAGAGCACAGCAGTCTGTTGAGAGAGACCTGGAGATACGGTGCTGAGGTGACACTGACAGCTTGGATGTGATATCAGCAGTCCCAACAGACTCAGAGCTGGTGGTTCTCTTCCATAATGCTCCCCAGCAGCTGCATTACTGTAGGAAAGTGAGCTGTGAAGGAGCTGGGCCACCACAGACAATAAGACACTCCCTAAGTCCAGAGGGCTAGGACTTGCAAAGAGCCATATGTGGGGAGATCCATCGTTACATTTGGAGAAGACACGTCTTCGAAGCCCCCCTGTGATCCTTTCATCTTCAGGCTGTCAAGGTCCTCCTCCTATTGCTAGTGAGCAATAAAAGCCGGTTTGACCCTTACAGTATATACTGTTCTGGGTTCAAACCCTCCGGTAAGCCCCCATCTTCACTGGCAGAGGGAATTGCACAATTTTACAACACTGTGGTGTGATGATTAAGAGTTGGTCCATCCACGCATTACTCAACATATATATGTGGGACTATTTAGGAACCAGCTGTGCATCATCCTTTTAAGACTTTCATAACTATATGTTGGTGATGGTACTTTACATATCACTCACAAGTGGTGATTAGTAGAGTCTATATGTTCACGGACTTTTATTTATATTCATTCTTCTTTAGTGATGGACATTTTATCTGTGTCTTTCTCTTTTGGTTAAATTATTTAGAGCACCAGCTCTTCACCTTATCAGTTTGAAGGTTTGTTTTACATTTAGCGCTACACGTTTTGGTTTCTACGCAAGCATGCAGGCCAAAAGATGCCATGCGGTGCTTGAGCTGGTGTGCTTGGGGGACAGGAGCCACACTGGGGCAGAGATTCTGTCAGCTCTGCAGCAGCAGGTTCAGAGGTGGTTGACGCCACGCCAGATTAAGGCAGGTATGGTGGTTTGTGACAATGGCACCAACCTCCTCTCCGCCCTCCGACAGGAACAACTGACCCATGTGCCCTGTTTGGCTCACGTCCTTAACTTGGTGGTGCAGCGGTTCTTGGGCAGGTACCCAGGCTTACAGGATGTCCTGAGGCAGGCCAGGAAAGTCTGTGTGCATTTCCGCAGGTCATTTAATACCAGTGCTCGGCTGGCTGACCTCCAAAAGGAATTTAACCTGCCCAAGGACCGCCTAATCAGTGACATGCCCACCAGGTGGAACTCAACGTTGGCCATGCTGCAGTGGCTGCACACACAGCAGAGGGCCATCAATGAGTACCTGTGCGACGATGGCACGTGGACAGGGTCAGGGGAGCTTGTTTTTTTTTCCCCACGCCAGTGGGCTATGATCAGGGATGCATGCACTGTCCTGTCACCATTTGAGGAGGCCACCTGGATGGTGAGCAGTGACAGTGCATGCATCAGTGACACTGTCCCCATTGTCCGCCTGTTGGAGCACATGCAGCATGGAATAATGGACAGGGCACTTGAGGCAAAACAGAGACAGGAAGAGGAGGACTTCCTTAGCTCTCAAGGCCCCTTTATCCAGACAGTGTTCCTGCGTGCCCTCCGATCACACTGGAAGAGGAGGAGGAGGAGGAGGAGGAAGAGGAGGATTGTGTCAGCATGGAGGTGGACCCTGGCACTCAGCATAAGCAGCAGTCTTTAAGGGATCATTTACAGTCCCAAGAAACCCATGGACTTGTACGTGACTGGGAGGAGGTGGCTGCTGACCCAGAGGACTCCGGACCGAATGCCTCAGCAAACCTATGCTGCATGGCCTCCCTGATCCTGCAAAGCCTGCAGAAGGATCCTTATATTCGTGGTGTCAAGGAGAGGGATCAATACTGGCTGGCAACCCTCCTTGATCCACGTTACAAGGGTAAGGTTGCGGACCTTATCTTTCTGTTGCAAAGGGAGCAGAGGATGAAACATCTTCGGGAGGCCTTGCAGAAAGGTCTGGGCAATGCGTTCCCAGAGACTGGGAGGTTACAAACTCCTGTTCCTGGACAACGTGTTGCTGAGGCTTCGGTCAGTCAATGAAGGAGCGGTGGAGAAGGTGGCGGTCTGACCGATGCTTTCAGACAATTTTTTAGTCCACAGCCCCAAGGTATGATCGGTTCCAGCAACCATTGCCAGCGTCTGTTTTACATGGTGCAGGAATACCTAGGGGCAAGATCTGACTTGGACACCTTTCCCACCGAAAATCCTCTGGGTTACTGGGTCTTGAGGATGGATCACTGGCCAGAGCTTGCACAGTATGCAATTGAGCTACTGGCCTGTCCTGCATCCAGCGTTCTTTCGGAACGCACATTCAGTGCTGCTGGAGGTTTTGTAACCAATCACAGGGTGCGCCTGTCCACCGACTCAGTCGATCGATTGACCTTCATATATATGAATCAGTCTTGGATCACCACCAGCTACCAAGCACCTGATGCTGATGTAACCGAATAATTTTTTTTGAAATCTCAGATCCCTTCAAGACTGCCTATGCTGATGCTGAGTGATTATCCTATTATGCTGAGTGACTATCCTCTTCCTCCTCAATGATCATGCTAATAGCTTGTAAGAATATGTTTGGTTCTGGGCGCCGCCACCAGTGGCTAAGGCCCAATTTTTCAGCCCCTGTTTAACAGGAGTGTAGTTACAATTTTTGATGCAATACTTTGCAGCAGGGCTCGTTCCTGCGCTCCAACTAGAGTATCTGTGAGGGGTTGCAGTGTTGTGGCACCAGCACCAGTGCCTAAGGCCCAATTTTTCAGCCCCTGTTTAACAGGGGCGTGTAATTACAATTTTTGATGCAATATTTTACGGGAGGGCTCATTCCTGCGCTCCAACTAGAATATCTGTGAGGGGTTGCAGTGTTGTGGCACCAGTGCCTAAGGCCCAATTTTTCTGCCCCTGTTCAACAGGGACATGTAATTACAATTCTTGATCTAATATTTCACATCAGGGCCCGTTTCTGCACCCACCAAGAGTAACTGTGAGGACTTACAGTGTTGTGGCACCAGCACCACCACCACCAAAGGCCCAATTTTTCTGTCCCTGTTCAACAGGTGCATGTTATTACAATTCTTGATCTAATATTTCACAGCAGGGCCCGTTCCTGCGCCCACCAAGAGTAAAAAATTTCTGCTGAGTATATAGGGCAGGCCCCTACTTTCAAACATCCAACTTACAAACGACTCCTACTTGCAAATGGAAGGAGACAACAGAAAGTGGGATGAAATCTACCCCTAGGAAGGGAAATTCTCTCCTGTAAGAGTTAATATGGGAAAAACGTGTCTCCTCTCCACTGATGCTTTATCACCAATCCTTGTTTCACTAAAAACCCCAAATTGTCAAAAAACATTTGTCATTGGGACAGAAAGTGAGGTAAAATCTTCTGAAGAGGTGCACAGACAGCAAAACAAATGTCACAGGGGTGATAACCCTTCCCTATGTTTTCCAAAAAGCTTAAAAATAGATTTTTTGGCTGGAGCTACACTTTAAAAATGTACCAGTTCAAAATTACAAACAGATTCTACTTAACAACAAACCTACAGTCTCTGTCTTGTTTGCACCTCCTGTATACTGCTGTTCAGAGGGCCTGGGGCCCCACGCCTTTCGTTTTTTTAATTTGGGTGAGGGGTTCCACTTAATATCCATACAAGACCCAAAGAGCCTGGTAATGGACTGGGGGGATTACCCATGCCGTTTGTCTCACTGATTTTCATCCATATTACCAGGACCGGACATTACATTAAAGTCGTAAGTGTTTTAAATTACTTTTATTACTTTAAAAATGTCATGTTGTGCAGGGACTGTTCTAAGCATGGGAAACACGTGCCACTTTACAGGCATACTATAGACACCCCCCAGGTACGATATTTAAAGGAATATTTCATTTTTTTTTCACTTTAAGCATCATTGAAATCACTGCTCCCCGAAAAAACGTTAGTTTTTAAAACTTTTTTTTGCATTGATACATGTCCCCTGGGGCAGGACCCGGGTCCCCAAACCATTTTTAGGACAATTCCGTGCAAATTAGCCTTTAAAATTAGCACTTTTGATTTCGAACTTTGAGTCCAATAGACTTCAATGGGGTTCTAAAGTTCGTGCAAATTTTTGGTCCGTTCGCAGGTTCTGGTGCGAACCGAACCGGGGGGTGTTCGGCTCATCCCTAATCAAGGGTAAGGAGCAGTACCTAGGTAGAGTGCAGATTGGCACCCTGGATAAATGTTTGTCACCAAACGTATGTTATCAGTGATGTGTTTGCCCGGTATAAAACCAGTCTCGTTTGGGAAGAAAAGTGAGGTAATCACCGAGGCCAGTCTGTCTGCCAACAACCGACCAAATATTTTTAAATCATTATTGATTACGGAGATAGGATGGAAGTTTTGGGGTATAGAATGATCTTTGTGTGGTTTTAGGATGAGGGACATATTTCAGGTGGGAAGTTATGGCCTTTCAGGATATGATTATAGCAGGTGACTAATTTTGGGGTCAATGTAGAGGAGAATTTTTTAAAATATGTGGTAGTGTTACCATCTGAACCAGGGGCTGTAGACGATTTGAAGGACTTAATAATATCTGCTATTTCTGATGTAGAGCATTCAAGGTTTCTAGTTGCTGGTCAGCTAGAGTGGGTAGAGCTAAATCTGCAAACCATGCTTGGGAGGTTGGGTCAGAAGTCCCTGCTGGCTTGGAAAATAATTTTTGGTAGTAGTTGACAAAAAAACCCAGAATGTCATTAGGGTGAGATACCAGGAAGCCAGTAGAATTATATAGTTTATATACATGAGGTGGTTTAACCATGTGGTTGAGTTTTCTTGCAAATATAGTAGAAGCAGAGTTACTAAACAACAAAACTTTTGCCCTGGACCATCGCAAAGCCTTCTCCATGTCTTCAGACAGTATTAAGTCCAAAGCGCTTTTTTTGGAATTAATTTGTTGGAGAAGTTTGGGGGTGGGAGATTAATTATAGCAGTTGTACAGGTAATCTAGTGCCTTTGTAAGGGAATGTAAGTCTGCCAATTTAGTCTTGTGCTGTTTCGTTGCCAGATTAATGAGATGACCATGCATGACCACCTTATGGGCTGTCCATAAAGTAGTAGGAGAAGTGTCAGGTAAAGAATTCTCAGAAAATAGTTATCTAAGTGGTTAGAGAGACTTTCCATAGTTGCCGGGGGTCCATAAGCAGAGAATCATTCAGTCTTCATGTATATGTGGAAGATTTGAGGCCTATTTGAGTTATTGAGTTTGTCACCATATGGTGATCCGACCAGGGGCAAACATGAATCTCCACCGCTGAGGAGGTGGCAAGGACTACTGAGGTGCAAAAAATGTAGTCTAATCGAGTGTGGCTATCGTGTGTGTTGGAGTAGAAGGTATACGATCTAGAGCCCACATTGTGCACTCGCCAGGCATCAATGAGTTGTAAAGCTTTTAGAGAACTGACTACCGACTTAGGGAAGGCTTTAGTTGATGGGATAACTCTACTTCTGTCTAGCACTGGGTGTGCTGTAAGATTGAAATCGCCACCCACAATTAAATGTGGGAAGAGCTATAGATCCAAAGTGTCGAAAAAGTGTCTAAAAAACTACACCTGTGCTTCGTTAGGAGTGTAGACAGAGGCAATGGTGGTAACATGGCCCTATATCGTGCCTTGAGGAATTATAAAATCGGCTTTCAGGGTCTTTATATACATGGGTGATGTCAAATATCAGTGCATTGCGTATGAATATAGCTACTCCACGGGACTTAGTTGTATGAGTAGTGCAGTAAAATTTTTAAAGGATTTATCAAAATACTGGGGATGACTAGAGACCGAGAAATGGGTCTCTTGTAATAGCAGGATATCGGCTCCCAAACTTTTATAGTGCCGGAAATCCTTTTTGCACTTTTGGGGAAGTTTAAAACCTTGAACATTGTGAGAGATTATTTTAAGTACCATAATGAACCGGTATAAGGAGAGGATAGGTGAAGGTGGGTACATAAAATCCCATACAGGGGGTGGGTAGTCTTTGTGGAGCAGCCGATCCCACGCAGCTAAACCTACGTAGCAATAATTAACAGAGGATATTTTCTGAATCACTGTGAAGATGTATGCAGTACAGTAAAACATTAATCTTAAATCTTCCATAACCAAAAAATATAAAAACATTAAACAACATAAACAGGGGAGAACCTCCATACTGACCAAAACAAATCAAACTTCGGAATAAGGTGTCCGATACCTACCACACGAGCCAAAGCAAACTGAGATGGCGAACAGGGCAGCCTACTAAAACACGCTGCATTGAACACCACCCTGGGTTGGATCATGGAGTAAGTAGGGGGAACAACTGTGTATAACTTCATGCTAGACAGCGAGAGTCTCTATGAGAAGGTGTGTCCTTGTGAAGACATCACCCATGCTTTAAAGAGTCAGGCCCTTCAATAGTGGCACCTTGAGGTCCGTAGCAGGATGGCTTCCCACATGGAGATCTGTGGAACCTAATGGTTTTGAGAGGGGGAAAAGTCCTCCACAGGGATCTGTGGGATCCCCAGTCCATCAAGTGAATGACAAAACTGTGCAAAGCCGACTGCATCATGATATAGGAACTGGTTCATGTGTTCCCGGTGTGGTCTATGGGCGGTAAATCATGGCACAGACTTTCAGGCTGGAAGGTCCCAAATGGTTGGCGCCATCTTCTTCGGTCCCAACGAGGGGAGGGTGTTGCCCAAGAGGGTTAGGTCAAGGAGTAGAGGGCTGATGGGGAATAGCATCCGATTCCATCAGACCAAGCTTGATCAAGAGTTACTTGCCTTCAGTGGTGTTATAGACTGTGTATGTGGTACAGTTGTGTGGCACTCTGAGCTTAAAGGGGAAACCACAGCAGTATCTTATATGGACTGTTTTAAGTACCGATGTGACTTCCTTCATTTTGTGTCTGCAGTCTAGAGTAGCTTGGGAAATGTTGGGATTGATCTGGATTTGACCCCATCCGATTCAATGTGATTGGTGTTCCTCGAGGCCCTCAAGATTTCCACCTTAGTCAGGTAATTTTTCATGCAGAGTATCACATTGCGAGAGGTTTTATCCACAGGAGGTTTCGGGTGTAGAGCCCTGTGAAGTCTATCATATGCAAAGGCTTTAGTGGGGGCATCCAGTAGAAGGGAATGGAACAACCTGGAGGTGGCTGACACCAGATCTGCGACCGACTCAGGGATACCTCTCAGCTGCAAGTTGTTCCTGCGATTGCGATTATCCGAGTCCTCGACTTGCATCTGCATGAAGGAATAGCTTTCTGTTGGGGATTCAAAAGATCTGTATGAGCAAGGGCCAGCTCATCGTGTTTTGTTTCCAACAGATCTGTACGGGCGACTAATGCTGTGATTTCCTGTGTCAGCGTGCTAGTGGTTTTGTGTAACTCAGACTGGAACTGAGTTAGCCAGTCTTTCATACATTGCCGATAGGCTTCCAGATCAGCTTTAGTGAGCTGGGTGGAGTACTCATGGTTTTTTGATTGCTAGCTGGAGGCAATAGGAAAGGAAGCCAGAGACTTGGCACCATGCTGGGTCTGGGTGCCATCTTTTGCCATTCTGTCCTGCTCTGAGGCCCATGGGAGATAATTGGTGAGAGATCATTGTGGCTTGCTTTTCCATTCGGATTGCTTTCCGGATGACATGCACCTTGTAGTCCCACAGGGTTGCGAGAGGTATAAGGCGAAAAAAGTGGCTGTATAGCCCTGTGGGAGTCTTTCTAATCTCGCTGTCTGCCGGAGCTCTCACAGAAAGCGTCTGTCTTCCATTGCGCCGTGCATGCACCCCCAGCTTTCAGAGTTTGTAAAAGACCCCCCAAACCATACAGTATATTTTCTGAAAGCATATGACCTCTTAAATAAAAAGAAGGTGCTACTGATTTTTTAGGCCCCGCGGTATTTGCGCAAATTTTTCAGAGATTGGCACCATAGCTTGTGGACTCTATAACTTTCACAAAGACCAAATAATATACACCAATTTGGGTTATTTTTACCAAAGATATGTAGCAGTAGAAATTTTGGCCAGAATTTATGAATAATAATGAAAGTAAAGAATGGGGTGAATGGCGCTCCCTAATTGGGGGTATGTGATCTATATGTGCAGCAACAGTGCTACCAAAACCACTATAATGATATACACATTATGTGATAACCCCTAATAAAGTATAACTAGATCCAATCAACTCAATCAATACTGAAAATTAGTGGTCTATTGTACCATAAAAACATAAAATCATAAATAACAACATGTAAAACTCAGTGATATACAGTTATATGCAGTGCTAGACATATATGCAATGTTGTGCCAATCTGTTACAAAATGTGCATCGTATCAAGTCCAGTATGGTAGATATAGAAAAAAAAAATGAAACTCCAAAAAATGACAAACACAGGAATATTTCAAAAAAGTGTTTCAAAAAAGTTCAAACAGTCTGGTGACTCTTGTGCTCAAATTGACCGGTGACTTCTGTGCTCCCCCTATGGCTCCCCACTCACCAGCTCCTTATACCCCTAAGGGGTGACAGGCAATATGGAACATCATAGGTAGTCTTCATGGATGGTCTCCTGTGATCCCTCTATCAATGGCCCATCCTTCTACTAAAACAGGACGTCCGGATCAGTCAGCCGCACATCGCAACCGTTGCCACCATATCCAGTAAAGGAATCTTCAGGGATAAGTCTTCATTGGAAGAGATAACACTCCCATAGTGTAGTATTTTAGATAAAATTGCTTTTACTAAAATGACATAAAAAACAAAAAGTTTTTTCCTAAAGCAGGAATAAAAGCTCCAAAAACACTAGAGCGTATGTACAATATGTACCCAGGGAGAGCCATCTCGCAGCGTGCGGTGCAGCTGCGTTCCAAGCTCCCTGTCTCCGTAACGGAAGTGACGTAAGTGCATAGCCCCTAGGCGGGATGCTTTTCCTATTGACTATACCTCATTGAATACATGTGAGTATGAAGCGTGGATCCGACCAACCATACATTTTTATACTGTGTATATCCAATGCACTGGCGGTAAGAGTCAGCTATATTGGGTGTTGGTGACGGCTCTTTTTCTTCAGTTTCTGAATATTTCCAATGAATTTCTGAACTCTTTCTGATGGACTATCTAATTTATCAATATATCAGAATTTATATGTTTTTGATGAACTCATTGTTTATTATCACCATTTTTTAGCACTGCACCTCTTACCCCACCACCAAAAGAAAGCTCTATTTGTGTGAAAAAAGGACAAAAATGTCATATGAGTACAGTGTTGCATGACTAATTGTCATTCAAAATGTGAGAGCACTGAAAGCTGAAAATTGGTCTGGCTAGGAAGGGGGTTTAAGTGTGCAGTGGGCAAGTGCTTAAGGTAAACATTTTTATTCTATAATTCCCTCTGATACTGTATGTAACATTAAGCTTCCCAGTGGATGTCATTTATAAAAATATGCGGTATAATAGCTTACTTCAGAGCACCCTTTGGCACTCCGCTGACTGTCTGCTGGTCTCCTCTCCCGATCTGACAGCTGCAGGGGAAGGTGCTGGGAAATCCCAGCTGAGGTCAGCCAGGAAGAGGAGAGGAGGGAAGGAGCAGGCACGTGAGCGTCGAACGGCGCTCTGCAGTAAGCTATTATACTGCATATTTTTATAAATGACATCCACTGGGGAGATTAATATTCTATATCAGAGGGAACCATAGAAAAAAACTACATTTTTTTTAGAGCAGGAGGGGTGGATCGGGGAGCTGACAGTAGACATGTGGGCCATCAATAGATTTGTTTCGTTTTGTTCCGTATTAGAATTAATTTGTATTTCTTAATTCGAAATACGAAATACGAATTTTCGTTATGATGAATTTATCATTATGAGGGCCTCCCACCATTTCTGTGCTGTGCTGACTTCCTGGGTCTTTAACTTTTAGGTTTGTCAACTTTTCGAAACAATTGTGAATGTTCATTAGGAATTTGGATCCGAAATTCGTAAACGAAATTTCGTATTTCGTACAAAATTCGGAAGCATAGCAGTTCGTATTTCGGATCCTCCCGAATGTATGAATTTACAGAAATTCATACGAATTTTCGAATCGTATGAAACTAATCGCACATGTCTAGCTCACAGGCAGGAAGGGGAGGGAGAGGAGGACAGAGGGAGACACAGACACAGGTAAGCAGGCTGCGGATGATGGAGGCCCATGGTATCAGGGCTCAGCAGCCATGATATATCATGGTCAGCGTACAGGGGGAAGGGCAGAAACTGGCAGGATCAGCCAGGTATTTCAGGTGTTATAGGGGGCCAAATTACACAGCACAAGAACTGTGCTGTATAACATGCTTTGAGGGAACAGGATCCAATTTTTTTTCTTTAGGTTAACAAATGCTTTAATCTTCTGGTGAGTGCATAGTGGTGAAGGATTTGCACTGGAGATACATCACATTTTGTTTTGCTGCACTAAGAATTTTCACTATTGGAGACTTTTAAGTGGACATTTTCTTTTCTTAGATTTTTTGTGGACAGGTATCTTTAATTACACAGACACTTTTTGATTACTTGTATGGTGTTTGTTGCAACTGCAATTCTTTCTTGCATATAACTTTATGCATGCATTTTTCATTTTAATACTTTTTACTTTATTTATGCATGTCTTATAAATATTAGGATATGTTCATGTTAACTGTTTTATGAATTTGTACAACATTTTTTGATTTATTTTATGTGCTGCGCATTTTTTTATTTATATATAAAATAAAGACAGGCATTGGGTATATATTCTTATTGACACCTTTAAGATATCAATACCCGCTGTTGTAGGGAATATACTCCTCAAAATAAGATTAGTCAGAGTCTTGTATGAGGAGACTACCACAGCCTTTGTTGCAGTGCAACATAGTAATAAAGACTAAGGTGGGGTAATGGTGCCAAACCTCCCAGAGTAATGGGGAGCTGCAGGATCTCCAACGAGAGTCTGGCTGATTTAAGGTGTCAAAGGAATGTAGTGAGAACAGAGTCAATTTCTCTGAATACCATTCTTGGGAACATAGGTCAGTGAGTTAGATAAAATATACAAAGATTTAGGGAGGAAAATCATTTTAAATAGATTCGCTCTACCTACCAGAGTGAGAGGAGGGTGGAGCTATTGAGCTAACTTAGTATGAAAAGAGGATATTCAAAGTAGTAAATTATCATAGTGTGTGGATAACAGTAATTAAATGTCTAAACCTAAGTATCGAAATGTGCCATCTCATCACTATCGTTCCTCTGACCAGCTATCCATCTCCACCAGAGCGCCCTTATCTCCTCTCTGTTTTAAGTATCAAAACGTATCCATGGTCCACAGTGTGCAGTCAGGCGATAGGGTGAAGGGAAGTTCCAGGTCCATGGGAAAAATGTGCAATTCGCTCCAATTAACTTTGAACCCTGAATAATACCCAAAATGTTGAATAATTCATAATACTTGAATAAATACTTGAAAAACTATGGTCTGTTGTGGATCAGAGAGGTACAACAGCATTTCATCAGCATATAAAGAGACTCATTTTTCCAACATACCAATCAGAATATCCTTTAACAGTGAGGAGTTTTGAATAAGTTCCACCAGGGGCTCAATTGCAGGGGTGAGAGAAGGCAACCCTGTCTAGTGCCCTGTTGTATACTAAATGAGGAAAAAATATGGACATTGATATGCAGCCATGCTTGGGCTTGTGTATAAAGGATCTGTATCCAAGTGATCATTGCTGAATCCAAATACAGCATATGCAAAACTTGAAATGAAAAGGACCATCCTATAGAGTCATATGCCTATAGTGACAAAGCCACAAGTGCTCTAAGGGTCTAAGCAAGGACTGGGAACCTGCAGATTAGTAAAAATTCCTCAGATGTTAGATGTCAGCATTACAGTATGTAGGGATATTGGTCTAAATGACCCACACAGAGTAAGATCCTTGTTAGGCTTGGGAATTAATATAGTTAGGGCCTCCTTCATAGAGGGGGAAATCCTTTCTCTTTAAAAATAGAAGCATATAAAACCATTAATAGGGGTATCATATATTGTTTATGTGCTATATACCACTCGATTGGGAGGCCATCCAAGCTCCGAGTTTTATGTTTAGCAAATGTTCCTAGAGCTTTTTCAATCTCCTCACAAGTAATAGGATCATCTAGAAAACACTTTATCCACAACAGAGGTAAGGGGTAATGATATGGATCCCAAATATTCTGAGAAAACTCATATTGTACTTGAGATTTGTATAGATCGGTATAAAACTGAAGTAAGACAAGTATTGTATATCGATAATTTTACTCAATGCATCCATTGTAGTGAAGAACATGTCCAGTCTAATTAAAGGTTCATGCAAATCCAACTGGCAAGAATAGTCTATATGATCAGGGTGTCTCCACCGCCATACCTCTACAACAGGGATAGGCAACCTGGAGCCCTCCAGGTGTTGCATAACTACAAGTCCCATCATGCCTCTGGGAGTATTTGTAACTCCCAGCCTTGCAATGCCTCATGGGAAATGTAGTTACACAACATCTGGAGGGCCCCAGGTTGCCTACCCCTGCTCTACAAGATCATAGCTCTCGGTCCAGTCCTTTCACACTGAAGTTGAAGATTGACAACCACAAAGTCTATCAATCAAGACTTCAGCACAGCATTAAAGTCACCAGCTATAAGAATGGTATCCCTAGCAACCGTAAGGATTTTTTTCAATCAGTTAAGTAGTCTTTTAAGGTCAAATGGAGGAGGTGAATAAATATTTACCAAAGTGTATAACTGATCTAAATGGCATTGTAGTATTATAATATATCTTCCTTGTGGGTCTGTAAATACTTCCTCTATCTGAACCTAAAGTATGCTTGACAGGCCAACTTTAAATAAAATGTTAATTGTAGGAACAAGAAACCTGGCATCTTGCGCATTATCACATTTTTTTTTAATGTATCACCATCTTTTTTAGTGTTTCACCTGCACTGATAAAATCTTTGCATATATGGACCAGTATATTGGGTCAAGAAAACACATGTATATACTTCCAATATTCTGAAGAAATTTAAATTCAAATTCCTTATTCTCAAACACCAGTAAAATAAAATAAACATACAGATGATTATCCTTTTTTTATGGTAGGTAAGTAAAATGGTCTCTATGCTTGGTAAAAGCACTATGTACTGTATGCTAATAAGTAATCAGACAAGATAGTAGTGGACCTTTAGGGTTTGGCAGAAATACAAAAACATTTCTAAAATATTAGTAGCATTAAAACACTTATGTTGTAAGCCACATAGAAAGCAGTAGTGTACATATAGTATTTTGCAGGTTTTGAAAGGCAATACACACTTTTCAAAAGCAGTAAAAGAAAGAACAAATATACTGTTTTTTTTGGATGCTTGAAAGAACATTTTTTTTGTACATTATTGATTTTTTGTTTTGTAAAAGTATTTCCTTTACTTATCTAAGACTTGCTTTTGTCTACCAGTCTTTAGGTCTCAGACAATTAAGTAAAATCATACAGTGATTAAGAGAAAAAAATCAGGTTGTTGCTGAACAAGAAATAACAGCTTGTGTTTTTTGTTCATATTTCTTGCACTTAGTAAAGCATTTCCTCCACCACACATCAATTTGCACATACAGTTTTCTTTTTTTTTATCCAAAGAGAAAGTTTATTAAAGTAAACATATACATACATACATATATACCAAAGCTTCACACAAAATCAAGTACAGGTCACAGTATTCTAGCTTACTCTGCAGTCTGCATATACAAAAATATCATGAGCATGGTACAGTTAGAGGTACATCTCTGACTATCCGGTCATTTCCCCTCCCCGAACCTGGCTTGTATTGTTTACCCAGAATTTCTGATCCAGTGTTCTATCGATTTGTCTCACCCAGTATTTATTCCTAATAATCTACCCATGACCAAGTCCACCTGGGCTAGCCCCGGTACATCCAGCCACAGGCCCCAAAGTTTCTCAAACTTCTGGGAGCAGCCTCTATGCTGGTAAATTACTTTTTCCTTTTGAAGCATTTCTCCCACTGCATTAAGCCACTCTTTAACAGCAGGTGGGTCCTCCGACTTCCAATGCGTCATTATTAGCTTACGCGCCAGAAATAGGGATCTGGTAACTGCCACCCTGGTGCATTCCTCCCATTCTAATTCCTCTAGTACATTAAGTAGACAGTGTTTTGGATTTGTTGGCATAGAAACCTGAAATACCCTGTTTATGGTGTCCACCACCCTTTTCCAGTAGGGGTAGAGTTTTGGGCACCTCCATAGTAGGTGGATCATGTCTCCATGGTCTCTTTTGCATCTAGTGCATAGTGGGGTGGGTCAGAGACCCATAATATATATATTCTGTGGGGGTAAAATATACTCTCAACAGGATATATAGTTGTGTTAATCTCTGAAAAACATCTAATGAACAGGTGGGTACTGCCTGTAGGACCTCTTCCCACTGATCACCATCCATCGGACCTACCTCTCCATCCCATTTAGCCAGCATTCGCAGGGGGTGTTTACTGAGGGAGTTCTGTAACAGCATACTGTAGCATTGCGATATAAATCCCTTAGTAAATAGATGTCTCCATTCCCAGTGGAAGCCTGTTTAGGGGAAACACGTCGGGTGGAGCTAGAGGCTGTGACGCCATCACGTTTGTCTGGTCTTTCTCCATGCAGTCAGCCGGTTTGCTCCCGCTCTGCATGTATGCTGATTTTTAGCTAATTTTTATCTGGTTCCCATTTTTTATCTGAGTTCCGTTTGGTGTATACTTGGGAGTTTTTTTGATTTGTAGTTCCTGATGTGCAGTGGAGTGTTGCTGTGAACATTTGCAGTGGAAAGAATTGTTTTAAAGTGACTGTGAAAGAGATTTTGAATAAATCTATAAAACACATTTGCACTATGGAGCCCTTTTCGTTTTATTCCCACTGAGGTGTATCTTCTGTATGGATGAACTAATATTTTGAAACCGGATACATTGTATCAGTGAGGATGGATCTGCCTGTGTATTGGAGCGCAGTGGCTGAGGAAATCTCCCAGGAAAACGCCCAGATCTGCCTGTGAATTGGAGCACAGTGGCTGAGGAAATCTCCCAGGAAAACGCCCAGGTGATAATCTAAGGCCGGCAGGCTAATGCAACATGCTCATCTGATCTCACTAACCTGAGATCCATCTGATCCGGTAAGCGGCCTTTTTTACCATATTTGTGAAAAGGAGGAATATCGGTGTGTCTCTTTCTATAAAGAAGATTGGTGCTAATATCAACCTAGCATATTTCCATCAAGGACTGATCATTGTTTCTACATCTAAGATGTTCAAGGGGAATAAGTGTCCCACTGATAAACATTTTTAGCACTAATTTGGATATGTATGGTGTTCACCACATTGTTGCGAATTGATAGTCACAAGTAACATTGTTACTAGCAACATATGTTTCAGGGTGCTCACTACATTGTTGCGGATTGATTTTCATAAGTAACATTGTAATTAATAACACATGTTTTGTTTCACTGTTGAACACGTGGTGTGAGTATAGGATTTAAATGTTCCTAATATAGAAAAATAAGTCAATTTCACGATTTTTTTTAAATATATGTCTATAGTAATAAAGTTTTTCATGAGTTTTTGGCCGGATTGAAATGGCTTTAAGTGTGGTATACCAATAGTAGTCATAACTATCGGGATCACTTATATTTAATACACACTAAGATATGATGCGCGCTGGTTACACTATTTACTATTTATTTTTTGGGTCTTTTGTATTTATGGACTAACACGAGCAGCAGCACAATTTTTTTATTTATTTATTTTTTTTTTTTTGTATGGTTAGCGCAAAATCACGTTTCTTTATAGATATAAATCCCTTGGTATTAATAGCTCTCAAATTAAATATTGGGGTTGGCGAAGGAGACCATTCCGAGGATCTGCTCTGGGCCGTTACTGCATGTTTTAATTGCATATAGTAAAATTGCATGGATTGCGGTAGTCCAAATAACTCCCACAGAGTCTCAAATGGCTGAAGTATCCCATTATGAAAAATCTGTCTAAGTTTTTCCACCCCGTATCTCTTCCATAGTGTTTCATGTTGTAATTTGGCTAATTCGGGGTATGTTTCATTTGGACCAAATCGGGCTAAACTCTATGTACCCTGTCACCCCCTGCAGGTATTTAGTCTTGTTCCAGGTTTTTTGGATAAGGTTATAGGTTGGGTATAGTTTGTGTGGTTTGCCAAAGGCTAAAGCCTCAAGAGCCACTGGTACAGACTCGCCCTTCACTGTATGCAGCATCACAAGCTCAGAAGAGTTGCAAGCATTTCCCTCCCTCTCCGTTCCCATAGTCATGGCTCCTATCAAATGCTGCAGCTGTGCAGCTATGTAATATAACCAGGGGTTTGGCAGGGCTAGTCCCCCTTCGTCCTTAGGGCATTGTAGATGCTCAAGTTTAATCCTGGGGGGCGGTTCTTATATATGAGCATTCGGAATAAAGAATTGACTATTCTAAACGTCTTTAGGGTAACTATGACTGGTGAATTGTGTAACATGTATAGTAGCTGAGGCATGAGGATCATTTTAATCAGGTTTACCCTACCAGCTACCGTCAGATAGAGTGAATTCCATGTCTTAATCCGATGTCTGAACTTTTGTAGCAGCGGGGATATATTCAGTCTCCCATAGTCACGGATCTGAGTCGTCACCTGGACCCCCAAATACTTGAATGAGGTAGTTAGAGGCACAGTACCAGTGGTGGGGGGCACACCCCCCTCGTCAATGAGCATCAGGGAGGATTTTGTCTAGTTAATCTGGAGCCCAGAGTACTTGCCAAATTCCACTATGGTAGACATGGCTTCTGTAAGGGAGCCGTCTACATCTCCAAGTAGGATCATAGTGTCATCTGCGTATAGCATCAGTTTCTCCTGTCTTTCTCCATATCTGAAGCTGGCAATACCCGGGTGGGCTCTGACTTTAATCGCTAGGGGTTCTATGGCTAATGCAAAGAGCAGGGGTGACAATGGACACCCCTGTCTCGTGTCCCTGCCCAGGACGAAGGTTTGTGACATGGTACCCAACGTCCGAATAGCTGCCTGCGGGTTGTGGTATAGCAGATGCACCCATGAAATGTATGCGTCTCCAAATCCGAATCACCAGAGGATCTCCAAAAGATACTCCCACTCGACGCTATCGAAGGCCTTCATAGGGTCCAGTGAGAGCAAGGCCCTTTGTCCTACATTATCCGCTGGGGACTGCACATTCAGATAAAGCCTATTTAGGTTTTGTGCATGAATCCAGCCTGGTCTGGGTGTATAATATCCATAATGGCTCCTTTTAACCTTTTCACCAGGATTTTGGCTAAGAGCTTAATGTCACTCTGTAACAGAGATATGGGCCTGTAGGAGCCTGGGTCTACAGGGTCTTTCCCAGGTTTTAGTATTAAGACAATGTTGGCTGTGGATATAGAGGGAGGCAAGGCTTGCTGTTCCCTAGCTGCATTAAACACTGCCAGCAGTTTTGGTAAAAGTATTTCCGAGTAATGTTTGTAGACTTCCATGCATAACCCATCTGCCCCAGGAGCCTTACAATTAGGGAATGCCACTAGTGCCTTTTGTAGCTCCTCTATAGTAAGTGGAGCATCTAGGGCCCTCTTTTGGTCGCTCATGAGTTGTGGGAAGGCAATGCCATGTAGGTACTCTGTAAGTTCTTCCAGGGTGTATTTTCCCCTTGGAAGGTACAGATTCTCATAAAACCTGGCTAATTCTGACAGAATTTGGTCAGGGGAGCTCACTATCTTGCCCTCGGGTGTTCTAATGGCTCCGATAGCAGGGAAGTGTTGTTGTGAGTTAGCTATCCTAGCCAAAAGGCGTCCTGTGCTTTACCCTTCCTCAAAAAAAGCTAGCTTGGAGAAAAATTGCTTCTTCTCCGCTATGGAGGATAACAGTCGCTCATAAGCAGATTGACCCCACTGCCATGCCTCTCTGGCCGGGTCTGTAGGATTGTGGACATATTTCTCCTCTAATTCCTGCACCTGCTTTTCCAGCTCCTCCCTGTGCCCAGATTGATTTTTCTTTACCTTGACAATTTCCAAGACAAGCAGTCCCCTCATATAGGCATCCCATTGTGTCACGGGGGAGGCTGCGAAATCCCAGGCCTCAAGAAGTTCCCTCATGCTCCGCTCCATCTCATCATGGGACAAAAATAATTTCAGCCAAAAGGCATTGAATTTCCATAGAGCCCTTGGGAGCCTGAACAGTGGGGATATAATTAAGCTAATCACCATGTGGGAATGAACCGACGCACTACAGGGTTTGTACATTACCTCTGAGATGGATGGGAGCATGGCTGGGTTACCCACTGCCAGACTGATTCTGGATAGTGTGCCATGTGTTTTGAAAAAGCAGGAGAACTGTTTGTCTAGAGGGTTTCTGTGTCTCCATATATCTACTCAAACCACCTCATTGAGCAGTCTTAGCAATGGAGAGTCCCTCGATGGGACAGAAACCCCTAAACCCGGGTGTCTGTCCATGAAGGGACTCAACTAGCAGTTGAAATTCCCACCACCAGTAGCGGCAGATCCGGTCGACTCTCCAAATAAGCCAGCAAAAGCCGGAGTACCGTCACAGTAAATGGCGGAGGGACATATATACAAGCCAGGATACATTGCAACCTTCGACAATGCAAGAAAATAAACCTTCCCTCTGCATCTATACACACATCAAATTCTTGGAAGTCCACAGATCTGTGTACCATCACACTCACCCCCCTTGAATAAGGGTTTGAATCATGAGCTAAAAGCCCTTCAACTCGGATGTGTCAGTGTTTGCGGAGCAGCAGTTCCAGAGTCCAGTGTTCTCCTTGTGTAGCTTTCGGTATAAGTAAAGTACATATGAAAAAACAGAAAACCAGGCCATCAACAGGACAGGCCTTTGTACAGTTGAACTTAAATTACTTCTTGATTTACATCTCAAGTAGAGAAGACATATTTTTTCTTGCCAACTTCACAAGTTAGCTCACGGTTCGCATGGTAATATAATGTCTCCCAGCAGCACAAAGTATGGATATTCCCCATATGTGTGATCTTTCTATCACAGGAGTAAGATCGGGGGGGAGAGAAAAAGGAATTAAAAAAACAAATATGTGTAGGATCATAAAGGGAAAAAAGAGCTATCAAAGGGGCGAAAAGTGAACATCAAACAAACTTTCTTTAAGGCACTTATGTGGATCTCCGGGGGTCCTCAGTAGCAGGTATACCAGGCCGATCTATCTCCTTCCTCATCTCTGCCACGGTGACTTAGGGCCTGTTCGTTGCGGTCTAGCCACATGGCCGCATCCTGGACCGATTCAAAGAAGTAAGCCTGTCATTTAGCAGTAACTCTCAGCTTGGCGGGGTAGAGCATGGCATAGGGTAGTTGCAGAGCCCTCAGACGCTGATTCACGTATGAAAATTTGGTCCTGCGTTTCTGAACTTCTGCAGAGAAGTCTGGATAAAATGATACTCTAATTCCATTCACCTGAACATTGGCCTTCTCTCGTGCGTGCCTCAGTACCGCTTCTCTGTCCCTGTAATGTAGGAGACGGGCCAGGATACGTCTGGGAGGGGTACCTGGTTGTGGTGGGCAATCTGGTGTATGGTGGGCCCTCTCAACTGTGAAGAATGGGGAAAAGGCATCCTTCCCAAAAATCAAGGTCAGCCAGGTCTCCACAAAGGAAGTGGTATCTCTCCCCTCTGTCTTCTCCGGCAGTCCTACTATGCAGATATTGTTGCCGTGCAGGCAATTTTCCATGTCATCGACCCTATTATTAGTGTCTTTGGCCAGCTGGTAGGTGACATGGGCCTCCCGAGCAACTCTATATCAAACACCCTGCTTTCAACTGCAGTTGTTTGTTTTCTTATCTTTTGGAGGTCCTGCCTCAGCAGGGATACATCCTCTCTCAGGCCACCAAATTGCTCACATGCACAGCCCTAAGTATTTCAGCCAGAGTAGGTTGTTCAGAGTCCTCAATGTCAGTGTCTGTATGCAGGGAGGGGGGCTTCTCTGCTGGGTTTTCAAGCTCACCGTGCCATCCAGTGTTCAATGCAGGCTGCTCTGTTGGGTCATGTGCTGCCATGTGGGGGGCTCTGTAGTCCCTCCTGTGTCCTGGTCCTTTTGTCCCCCCAGCTTTGGGGCATAGAAAAGCATGTCCCTCGGGTACTCCTTACCCAGGTGTTTCTGTGTCCTTCTTCTGGTCCCCGCTCTGGCCTTGTCAGTTCTCCTCGGTGTGCGCTGTGTCAGGGCCGCGGCGGCGCCATCTTGGATTTCGGGATTCATAATTTTCTCTTTTTTCTTTGCTTTCCTGCGGGTGCAGAGGTCCGGTGGGTGGACCGGGAGGGTGAGCGGGTCGGTAGCCAGCTGGAAATCCGTGATTCTCTGTCAGATCACTGCTGGGAGAGGATTGTTTGGCTGTGCTGGAGCGGAGCTGTGAGATACACTTCCTCTCACATGCCAGTCTTGACCACGCCCCCGCACATACAGTTTTCAAATGGACATTAGTAAAATATCTCCTACATTGTTCTGTACAAAATTGTATTTATAACACAAACCAAATTATTCTTATTTCACTCTGTGCATATTATTGTATTATTAAAAAAAACACAATAAACAGGGGGCATGGCCTGCAGCAGAGCCGGATGGTCACGTAATCCCGAAGCTCTATCTTCACAGGGACCAAGCAACACACAGCAGCCCTTCCAAGGCACCTTTTCACCCTGTTTTTGTGGTGGATTAGTCCGGGACACCACCGGGAATATGCCCAGCAAACAAATCATCCTCCCAAAATGACATCTCCTGGCAGCCAACACTCCTATCCCCCCACTCCGTCATCAAACAGCCCTGCTAAGTCCAGACCTAGGCTAGATGGCATCGGATTGAGTCCAAATATGAGCCCAACGCCAGACTCAGGGGAAGACACAAGTGACATGCCTGAATCTATTGAATCCCTTCCCACACAGAACCAACCTGTGCTCGATACAGTTCTAAAAGACATGCTACTGTCTTTAAGGAGCACAATCCAGGCAGATATGGACTCATGTATGAACAGATTCAGTAGAGATATCCAAGCAATGGGGGATAGGGTGGACCACATTGAGGTTAAGATGGGAGAATAGGCGGACACCATAAATGATCTTGTTGACACCTATGAAGAAAAGGAAGGGGAGAACGATTGGATCAAGGCAAAGTTAGCAGATATGGAAGATAGGTCGAGGAGAAATAACCTGAAAATAAGAGGAATACCAGAATCGGTACAGCAAACCAACCTAAGCTCCTACGCAACAACCTTATTTAAAAATCTTGTACCAAGCCTCACTGACTTAGACGTCACGATAGACAGGATCCATCACCTACCCAAACCATCTCACCTGTCTGACAACATCCCAAGAGATGTACTCCTACGTCTACACTTCTTCCATGTGAAAGAAAATCTAATGTTGTGTATGTGAAAACAGGAACAAATAACAGGATTCTATCAGAATCTACAATTCTTTGCAGACCTTTCGCAATATACGCTCCAAAAACTGAAAAATCTGAACACAGTAACTAAAGTGCTGAGGAAACATAAAATTCCTTACAGATGGGGTTACCCAACAAAAATTACTGTGACCAGAGAAAATCACACGTATGTGATATCCTCCTTGGATAAAGATCTTGTTCTTCTGCAGGAATGGGGTATTCTCCCAGAATCAGACAGAATTAACCCCACTACCAGCACACCGCGCCAAGTTGAACGCTAGTGGAAGGAAGTCACTGCCAAAAATGCAAAATCTCATTTGTGAACTGGTCCGGAGGGTTCCTTGTTAGCTCCCTAGTCCCTGGAGCAGCGAAGTCAGGGATTGTCAGGTTGAACTAAACCCCTCGTTATAAGTTAGCAGCAGTTAGCTGCTCATAGGTGCCTTGCACCTGTTCTAACCGTTGCACCATGTTAGGTGCCTCAAACTTGCCATACTTGTTTTACTGTTTTTCTGTCTTCTTTTTCTATTTTTCTTTTTTACTTCCCGGTATGTTGACGGAGCCAAGCTGCTGAAAGGAACATTTCAACACAAGTCATCTACAACCACGAACTACCAAGGTGGGACTTCCCTTCGGACACTTTATGGAGGTATGGTCAGTAATCATATTATACACAATGAGTACACTACCAAGTTTACTTGTGATAGATCTAATTTACCAATTCCAACAAAAGATTCTTATAGAGCCCTAGCATTCACACTTCCTGTTAAAGATGGTACTTAATATTATATCCATCAATACTAAAGGGCTCAATCATCCAGCAAAATGTAAGTCTCTTTGGAAGGAAGCTCTTCTGCATAATAGAGACATAGTTTGTGCGCAAGAGACCCATTTCAACTCATCAGCTCCACCCAAATGTACACATAAGAATTATCCTTTTATCTTCACTGCCAATGCAGACTCAAAAACCAAGGGAGTTCTGATAGCTATTAGGGATACACTAGCGTTCAAATTACATGAAGAGGTAAAGGATCCATGAGGCAGATTTTTAATACTTACCTGGGCTCTAAACTCAACCACCTATACGATTGTCACAGTATATTCCCCCAACAAGGACCAGGTCCATTTCTTCAACAAGCTAATGAAAAAAGTCAACACTCACCTCAAAGGCCTGTTGGTGGTATGCAGAGACTTTAATGCTATCCCTAATCCGTTAATGGATTCTACGTCCCAACCAAAACATCATGCCTCTACGCTACTACCTTCTATGCACAATCATAATCTGTATGACACATGGTGTTGCTTACACGCCAGTGAAAGGGATTACACCTACTTCTCTCCACCTCATCAAGTCTATATCAGGATTGATCTCTTTTTAATAGACCAACGAGTCCTACTCCAAAACATTTCTGCTAATATCAATACGATAACTTGGTCTGACCATACCTCCATTGTCCTATCTATAGTGGACTTGCCATCTACCAAACAGAAACCAATATGGCGATTAAACCCTTTTTTATTACAACAGTAAGAATCAAAGACAATCCTCCGAACTCGGTTAGAGGAGTTCTTTTCTACAAATGTGGGCTTGGTCCAAGTTCCCTTTATTTTATGGTCTGCCCATAAGGCGTTTATGAGGGGCATATTGGTACAGTTGGAAGCCAGGGCAAAGAGGCAGTGGTAAACTTTTAGAGCAGAACCTTAAAGGACATAGATATAGAATGAAAATACCCCATATAATTCACCCAGGCACCAAACAAAAAGAATATCACCGGCAAAAGATAGCAGATGCTTTTAGTTTCTATTATGGAGCTTTGTATAATTTAAAAGATGATCCAGGCACACTACAACCTGATCCTGAAGCTATTAACAAATTTCTTACCAAAATAGATATACCCAAACTAACATCTAACCAACTCCAATCTTTAAACCAGCCTTTTACAATACCTGAAATTCATAATGCTATAAAATCCCTCCATCCTAATAAATCTCCAGGATCTGATGGTTTTAGCGGAGAATATTATAGGGAATTTATGACTCTCCTATCCCCACACTTGCTCCAAATTTTTGACTCTGCCACTGCATCTGCCTCTTTTCCTTCTGAAATGTTGGAAGCCTTGATTGTCACTTTGCCAAAACCAGGGAAGGATTCAGATACACCAGCAAACTTTAGACCAATGTAGCTTTTAAATATTGATTTAAAGGTACAGTATATGTTAGTAGTGGTATGCCTTGTCCCCATTCTACCTACACTCATTCACCCTGATCAAACAGGTTTTACCCAAAACTGGCAAACTTTGGAAGCCATCCATAGACTTGTGAATAGCATTCATATGGCAGAATTACAGAAAAGGCCTTCTCTGCTTCTAACGCTGGACGCAGAGAAGGCCTTTGACCGCATACACTGGCTATACTTGGCCAGGGTATTGTGGTCGTTTGGATTTGATGACAACATCTTTACGGCTATAATGGTTTTGTACTCCAAGCCGTCAGCTAGAGCAGATATATCCAGAGTTCTGTCCACACCTTTTACCATATCAAATGGGACTAGACAGGAGTGCCCATTGTCACCCCTAATTTTTAACCTCCTAATGGAACCCCTGGCTATTTATATTAGAAATCACCCTGACATTAAGGGCTTCCCAGCAGAAGATGGGGTTCACACTATCAGCTTATTTGCAGACAACATAATTCTAATTTTGACAGAAGTTGACCCTTCCCTGGCAGCAGCACATGAAACATTAAACATGTTTAATCGTATTTCTTATTATAAGGTTAACGATGGTAAATCTCACATACTTGGCTTAGGAACTGACAAACTTACAGAAACCAGGCTTAAATCACAATATCCATATTTATGGAATGCAGAGGGACTACAATACCTCGGTATAACACTAACCTCAAAGGCTGAACAATTGATTGATGCAAACTACACCCCATTTCTCAGTCAACTTACCTCTAAATGAAATGCTATTACCAAAACTGAACTAACCTGGTCTGGAAGGTTGGCAGCATTTAAAATTAACATATTGCCACCGCTCGGTTCCACTCTCCCGACACTCCTCTGCTGCTATAGAATCAGGTATATAACACTGCGCTAACCCAATACATAAAAAACATCAGCTACATAAAATATGACCAATATTCTAAACATGAAATAAAAATAAATGTAGTGCTAATGAGAATGATGGTAAGCAGCTTAGGGGTATTAGCCAAAAGGACCAACACATAAGTATAACTCATGTCACACACTGAACAAGTGAAATTCAATGGTGTCCATATAGATGAAAAATAATAGTCCTAAAATAAACATTAAGGAACAAATGGTCCCTAGGGGTCTCCGTTGGGACATTTCTTCACAACAGGGAGACACAGACCTAGAACCTTGGTTCAAATACTTTAATGAGATTGGGATCAAGCTTTTGGGATTTCTTATAGATAAAAAGAAGTTGAGACTGTCCATGATAGATAGGGAAATTAAAGATCTAAAGGATAGGTTAACTCCACTTAAATCTACATCTGATTACATATCTCTTTCTGCTAACTTGAGGAGTCATCTAGAGAAGGAAGAAAAAGATCAAAGGACCAAAAAACAAAAGAAATATAACCGAGATCTACAAAACCAATTCTGTCTTTAAATGGCAGAAGATCTTAGACACTCAGGTTATATCAGGCCAAGATGCTTCCGGGATGGAATTTTCTGCCCCCGGAACACCAAAGCCTGATAGAAAGTTATTTCATCAGGAATCCCATCCTGGTAGGAATACTACTACTTCTCGATCCCATATACCATATCGTGAAGGCCCTTCAGGCCCTTCAGAACCCCTATACCATGAGAACTACGACACATATAAGGGTTACCCTCCCCCACACCAGCCGAACCAAAGAGGTAAAGGACCTAAGAATACACGGAGAGGACAACAAAGTGGACCCTCCACTCGTCCACACTCACAAGGTGGACATGGAAGACCTCCACCTGGTTGGGTTGATTATAGGGACCACTATGGATCTGGTCGTTCACCATATGACCCTACCCCTAGAACACCCATTCAGACCTATAATAGGTTCCAACCTTTACAAGATAGAAATACCAGGACTAATCCTTACGGATATACACGCAGAGAAGAGGACCCCATTAACAGATCCCCCTTCAACTACAATCACAGCCATCCAGGGCCCTCCCATCATTCGCATTTTCCCAGAGGTACAAATCAATACTTAGAAAGTCCAGAATGAAGAGAGGCACCAGAGGGGGGAGGCGGGCCCAAAAGAAAAAGAATTTAACCACCACGGTATAATTAATTTAAGTACAGTACCATTAACAACAGAAGAAGAACGTGTCCTTAATAAGGGACTGAAATTTGTCCCCCCAAGGTCTTTCAATAAATTTAGTACATTTATTGATATTCAGAAGTTTGTCCGTAAGTTGAGTGTCCAAAAACACTTTCTCTCTCAGGTACCCCATAATCATTCTCGAAACGTGGATGAGTATGTTCATACAGGGCTTTCCAATCCCTCATTATTTAATCCCCCGGGAGCCATGGCACCGTCCATTTTAGTTTTCCGGAACCTAGTGTTATCAGAATTAGAAGCTCTACCCATTAGAAAAACATATTTTGATTCTAACCTCAAAAAAGGTCTAAAATCACTGTGTGAACACAAGGATCTAATTGTTCGCCCCGCAGACAAGGGGGGAGCCATAATGGTTTTGGACAAAGCTAAATATATTTGTGAAATGCATAAAATTCTTGATGATTCAACCACGTATAAGCGCATTCACACAGATCCCACCATGATATATAAAAAGGCCCTATCCCAGTTGATTAAGGAAGGTTCCGCCCTAAGGATACTGGACAAAAAGGAAAGTAGTTACCTTATACCTCTGGGCCCTCGCATTCCGGCAATATACTACTTACCCAAACTACATAAAGACCCAGTCAATCCCCCTGGCAGACCTATAGTCAGCGGGATTGACTCGGTCACATCAAGGATAGGTCAATACATTGACTATCACTTACAGCCGCTGGTTCGCTGCACACCCTCCTTTATTAAGGATACAGGAGATACTATCAGACTATTGGAATCCACCCCCTATCAAGAAGGTATGATCTTAGTTGCGGCCGATGTTTCGGCCTTATACACCTGTATTCCCCAAGATCTTAGATTTGCTGCAGTAGAACATTATCTATCTCAGAATGTTTCTTTACCAGCATCGCAGCGTAATTTTATTATGGATCTTCTCAAATTTGCTATGACCCATAATTATTTTTGGTTTCAGGATAATTTTTATTTACAAACAAGAGGTGTGACCATGGGGGCTAAGTTTGCCCCCAGCTTGGCCAACCTCTTTATGGCCAAATGGGAGGAGGATGTCGTTTATTCACCCAGGAGGCCAGAAGTGGCCCTCTGGGCATGTTACATAGATGACATCCTCCTCCTATGGAAGGGTGACTTTTCCTCACTACAAGAATTTATGGCCCATTTGAATTGCAATGACCAAGGCATCAAGTTAACCTATGAAGCTAGCCTCACCTCCATACATTTTCTAGATTTAGAAATCAATGTCCACAACCATCGCTTGGAGTTCAGAACATTTTTCAAACCCACCGATCAGAATGGGTACATCCCAGTGGACAGTTGTCATTACCCACAGTGGTTAAACTCAGTACCTCGCAGCCAATTTCTCAGACTGCGACGTAATTGCACTAATGAAGTAGATTATTTCACCCAAGCCCAGACTCTTAAAATAGGTTCATAGAAAAGGGTTATACCCACATTAAATTGGAGGCGGAAATGCTAGGAGTTGCGTCTATAGATAGATGATCCTTATTGGTTACCAATCCGAGGAAGACCAACAATGACAAATTTAGGTGGTCTTTTTTTACCACCTATTCTGTACAAGCCAGACAAATTCAGAGTATTTTTAAAAAACACTGGGGGGTTCTCCGAAACGATGCTCTCTTGGGCCCGGTACTTCCAGAACATGCCGGGGTTATATTCAGAGGAGCCAGATCCATCCAAGGACAAATTGCCCCTAACATTATTGATCCTCCTAAAAAAATTTTTTTTTTCAGAATTGTAAAGGTTTCTTCCCATGTAGGAAGTGCAGGGTTTGTTTTTACAATACCAATGGGAGACGAAAAATTGAAACTTTTCAGTCCACGGTTACCCAACGTACATATCCCATGAAGCACTTCACCACTTGCGCTACACAGTATGTAGTATATCTTTTAACTTGTCCCTGTAAAAAACAGTACGTGGGCCGTACTAAGAGAACCTTTTCGGTTCGAGTAGGCGAACATCTTACTAATATACTGGCAGGCAAGACTAACCATACTGTGCCAAGACACTACCTTATGCATCACAATCAGGTCCCTCATGGAACTCAGTTCCTTATAATTGACAAATTCATTTCCAATTGGAGGGGTGAACCGCTAGTCCGGGGTGTCTCCAGACTGGAAACATACTGTATATTTGAATTACGCACTTATTCACCCCACGGAATGAATGTTGAGTGGGATATTAATTCCTTTATTAACCAAGCATAATGTCCCTCCTCTGTCCAAGATTGTGGATATCATAACACATTTTGGCATCTCACCATATAATTAGTGATTTCACTCCTTCACCATTCCTCACACCCATTACTTAGTTAGTTTATTCCATTTTTTAGTTAATGGATACTTTTCACTTCACACTTACTTTCATACATTTCATGATTTATTTACATACTCATCTCCACCCCACTTTCACATTTTTTATTTCATCATCATACATAGTATTTCACATACTATCCCCGCTTGTCACATTCATGAGATACATTCATCCATCTCATTAGATATTCATGCACTTCCCATTCACCATTTCGATTATGCAGGGCTTTCCCTCACATATTTATTTATGCTCCAGTCTTGTGAAGTGACACCTTGAGAAGCGGTGGCGTTTTTCCACCGCGGCTTCCGGTTGTCCCCTGTTTTAAGACTCATCACTTCCTTACAATATGTGGTTGGGTAACCTTCCTTGCGCATAGTTCTGGTTGCGTTTACTTACCAGATCTGTCCATTGGCTTCTGTGGAACATGTGACTTCTGTTTTAGATAAGTCACTTGCTCCCCTCTTCTGGATCCTTTTAGCTGAAAAGCTATTCGTTTCTTCAGACCCTGTGACCATGTCAGGTGACAGGTCACGTGATTCCCCCTGTCTCTGCTTTCCGCACATCGCGTTGATCCGATACACGCGATTGCGCAGTGCGGAACATGTAGGTCACGTGGCCGCTTCGGAGGAGACGCGGTTATGTAACCCTTTGTTTATTTCCACTTAGGACATGGGGAATATGTCTCTCATGGGGTTTATTTATGTATATGATCTTGCAGTCATTTCAATATTTTATATAGATGCACCTCTCCTAAACATCCAGAATTGGGAACAGATGTTTATAGCACTGCTTTCATTCTATTTTTGCTGGCTTTTTTCTTCCTGTTTACATTGTATGCTAACTCCCATTGATTTATGGATATGCTTTCTCCTCTCTCATTGGTGGGTGGTCCCATTGGATACTTCACGGCAGTTAGCTGACTCCTCTCTGCCCTATCAGGAGTTGATTTACCATGTGACCCTACAACTGATGTCTGATTGGTCACACTATTTGTGTAGTTTGTATATATATTATTGTACAGTGTAGGGGATGAGTTCGATGCCTAAGTTGAAGTCCAATTGGACGAAACGCGTCGGGCGAGCTACACTCTTCCCTACACTTTATTTTATCTTTTTACGTGATCACGCTATTTTATACTGTTCGTTGATTTTTGGTATTTTTCATTAAATACATCATTTGATCTGCACTATTGGCATTTTTTATATATTTTTCTGAGAACCATCTATATATCCAAGTTTTCCATACGGCTGGGATTCTCTTTTGGCCTTTCGGACTGGCAGTTGCGATTGGGACTTCAGAGGGAGGATTCCTCTTGAGATCTGGGGTTCCTTGGATCCATCACCCTCCATCTGTGATCTCTGAGCCCGTCTGATTCGGTGTCACCGGCATCCGAATCCACCTTGTCCGGTAAGCGTATTTCATCTGTTTCCTGTACAAGATTGTATACCTATGATACGCAGATGTGAAGATCTTCCATGTACGCTGGACTTTTTCCACAAACTGTTTATTTTGGGACTATTATTTTTCATCTATATGGACACCATTGAATTTCACTTGTTCAGTGTGTGACATGAGTTATACTTATGTGTTGGTCCTTGTGGCTAATACCCCTGAGCTGCTTACCACCATTCTCATTAGCTCTACATTTATTTTTATTACATGCTATAGAATCAGATTGCAGATCGCAACATCTGATGGTACAGTCATCCGATGCTCCGGGACTAGAACTACAAAAAAACAAGTAAAAAGGCGCAAAGCAGGTATACCTCACATAACAGATCCTAAATAGTCCAATGGCAGGGTTGGTATATATGGATGTATATAGATGTATATACAGGAGAGAGTCAATCAGGGCTGCCACCAAAAAAAGACCAGAAGCAAGGTCCAATAGGCTGAGGAAGATAAAACAAGGAAGAGGGGCGCCTCTGAGTATATATCAATAATCATTTATTTAACAACAAACAATATCCACTCACATGGAAGACTGTAGTATTGCGTTCCGGTGCATCTCTGAGTAGAGGAGAGTCTGGAGGACTTGCTGAGACCTGTGGTCCTCCAGACTCTCCTCTACTCAGAGATGCACCGGAACGCAATACTACAGTCTTCCATGTGAGTGGATATTGTTTGTTGTTAAATAAATGATTATTGATATATACTCAGAGGCGCCCCTCTTCCTTGTTTTATCGGGACTAGAACTACAGCTATGTGCCATTCTAATCCAGTTGTGTAGCTCAGAACAAACACCAGGCAGGCTGTATGTAAGTTCAAACAGGAATCTCTTTTATTGCAAAATACAGGCTCTTTTATAGTAAAAGAGGAGGTGTATACCTCCTGCTCATATTACTCTGAACATACATCTGTGACCAGAAACCTAATTAACATGAGCTAATTAATGAATCCCTTTAGACAGCCTAGATGACTCAGACATGACCTTTAGGCCAGACTGGCCGTCTTGTAGCTCAGAAAACCCAATCAACATTATCACAATAGCAGAGTTAATTAACACAAACAACAATGGGGATCTAATGACTCTTAGATCCCCTACTAGAGACTTATTTACAATACACATTCTAGCAGGCAACAGGCAGACAGGTGGCTGGAATTTACATCAGCATCTCCTAACAGTATTTGTCCAAGCATTATGAATCAGCCACTATTCCTAATATGGCAAATCCAGGGTCCCCAGAGTCTGTGTGTCCTGGGGGACCAGGACCCGAATCCACAGTAATACCACCTCAAGGGTCCCCAGGCATACAGCTCACAAAGAGCACCGTTCCTCCAAATGCCAGGGCCCACGATCGATCGGCAAGAGGCTAGCATTCAGTCCCCTCCAAAAATCTTTCTCCCGGCTAGGTCTGTCACAGCCACAATTTATCTACATGCTCCGAACTCTCCCTATCCCAGTCCCAAATTCGTTTTTATCTAAAGCTCAGTCACTAATTAATAACTTTTTATGGCAGGGAAAGAAGGCTACATGCTCCTTCCAAAAACTGATTACATCAAGGAGCGTAGGAGGGGTGGGACATGTCCTCATAAAAGACTACTACCAAGCAGCTATTTCAGCACAAATATGACAGTGGTTTACTCAGAATCACACACCCAGATGGTATGAACTAGAGAACCATCAAAGCCCAAACAAAAAAGTATCTGATCTATTCTTGGCTAGTAGCTTCATGACACAAATTCCTATAGAAATCCCACCCACTATGGTAGCAGCATTACAGACTTGGAAAATATTCCTAAAGACTCCCACAGACAATGCACCTTCAAAATTCATCCCCCTACCTATTTCAAGCTTACAACTCTTAATACCTAACTTAAATACCGTATTTATCGGCGTATAACACGCACTTTTTCCCCTTAAAATCAGGGGAAAGTCGTGGGTGCGTGTTATACGCCGATCCCCGCTATCGCTATGTGAATTTCGGCGATCGCCGCCGACATTCACATAGCGAGTAGTTTGAAATATGGCGCCGCGAAGTTCAGAAGGACTCGGCGGTGCTGTACGAGCGCCGCCGAAATCACAGAGCCGAGATACACATAGTCGAGTGTATTCGGCTCTTTCCGGCGCCGCTCACAGTCACGCCCAGTCCCGCCATTGGACCTGTGTTATGTCCATCATAGGGCGGGACTGGCGGGACTGTGAGCGGCGCCGGAAAGAGCCAAGAACCCTCGGCTATGTGTATCTCGGCGGCGTTCGTTCACTTCCGCCGGCCCCGAGTCCCTCCGAACTCCGCGGCGCCATATTTAAAAGTACTAGCATGTGTATGGCGGCGGCGGCGGCGGGGACAAGGCTGCAGGGACACTGGGGACAAGGCTGCTCTGTGGACAAGGCTGCACTGGGGACAAGGCTGCTCTGGGGACAAGGCTGCACTGGGGACAAGGCTGCACTGGGGACAAGGCTGCACTGGGGACAAGGCTGCTCTGCGGACAAGGCTGCTCTGCGGACAAGGCTGCACTGGGGACAAGGCTGCACTGGGGACAAGGCTGCACTGGGGACAAGGCTGCACTGGGGACAAGGCTGCACTGGGGACAAGGCTGCTCTGTGGACAAGGCTGCACTGGGGACAAGGCTGCACTGGGGACAAGGCTGCACTGGGGACAAGGCTGCACTGGGGAGAAGGCTGCACTGACAAGGCTGCACTGACAAGGCTGCATTGGGGCAAAGCTGCAATGACAAGGCTGCACTGACACTGAAAAGGCTGCAATGACACTAACAAGGCTGCAGATGAACACTGATGAGGCTGCATTGATGGGCATTTTAATGTAAGTTTCTTTTCCTTAAACTTCCCTCCTAAAAGTTTTTTTCCTTAAAATTCTCTCCTAAACTTGGGGTGCGTGTTATACGCCGGCGCGTGTTATACGCCGATAAATACGGTATTAAACATTGGTTATCTAAAGGCATCTTAAATGTCACTGATCTCCAAATAGGCCCATCGCTTAAAACTTTTAGGACACTCCAATTGGAATGTGGTTTAACTACTAATGACATGTTTGCCTTTATCCAAATCTCACACTTGTTCGCAATAATTCCTGACCCTTCTATTACAATACCCTGGAGAATATTTCTATATTTTACAAACCCTACTACTACAATTAAGGGCATTTCCCTATTTTATAATACTTTAAATCAAAAATCAATATTTACTAAATCCCCCTCTATGAGGATGTGGGAAATTGATCTGATGACCTCTTACTCCACTGAACAATGGAAAAAAGCACTGGCATCCACCTACAAAGTCACTAAAAGTGTTAATCTCTGGGAACGTCATAAAAAACTGCTGTTACGGTGGTATTTAACGCCCACAAGGATAGCAGGGTTTGATCTGCAATCATCCCCACTATGCTGGAGACAATGTTGTAATAGAGGATCACTATTTCACATATTTTGGAAATGCCCAATAATACAACCCCCCTGGTCAGCTATTTTTAACATTATAACTCAAATAATGGTTACACAGGTCCCCAATAATCCGGGAATGGCCATTTTATCCCTGGGGATAGAATCAATTCCACCTCCCCTAAGGAAAATACTATCCCACATACTATTGAGTGTGAGACTAGAAATTGCTAGACATTGGAAACAAAAGGGAGCTCCAACTTTCACTGAAGTAATAAGAACCACTAATCTACATATATCCTACGAAATTATGTTTGCTATATCCCAAAATAACACTCAATCACTACAAACTCACTGGAAACCCTGGTTAGATTGGTATAAGGTAAATACAGTCTGATCTATACCATCTCCATTACAAACATCATTGTCAACCTATGTTCATTCATTCCAAGTAACATCCCACTATATGTTAAATGGTTATACTGCTACATGTCCATCTATGACAGTTCACTTTGAATAAATGGATTAACAGCCAGAATGACTAAATATAGAGCACCTGATATGTGGTTGTGGGTCTTTCCGGGCTGCTTTTATCTGGCGCCGCAGTATGTGCCCATGTGGGGCGGCGCCGGGTGAGGGGCAGTCGGGCCCATAATACATGGATGTGGTGTCCTCTTGAGAAACCCTAGGTGGCTCTAATTGAAATATTGGCTATAGTTGTTAACCATATTGATAGATAACAAATGCTTCCTAGCATTATATCTGGATAAATGTCAAGTACTGAGTGTAACTCTACACATCTAAATAACCGCAGCAAAATATATTGTCCATATATATTGCATATTTTTGTCTTTTTATTTTATATATTCTTTTGTTGATGATTTTGTTTAACCCTTCCACTGCCAGGTCCCTGCATCCAGACATTTGTGTGTAAATCTGACAAGCTGACTTCTGAGTGGCAGATGCAACCAGTCTGGCACCACTTTTAGACCCTGGTTGTATCATTAACCACTTAAGGACCAAGCCTCTTTCTAAAATTTGTTGTTTACAAGTTAAAAACTGGTTTTTTTGCTAGAAAATTACTTAGAACCCCCAAACATTATATATATATATATATATATATATATATATATATATATATATATATATATATATATAAATATATATATATTCTTTTCTAACACCCTAGAGAATAAAATGGATGACGTTGCAATACTTTATGTCAAACCGTATTTGCGCAGCAGTCTTGCAAGCCCTTTTTTTGAAAAAAATACAAATTTTTTGAATTAAAAAATAAGACAACAGTAAAGTTAGCCCTTTTTTTTATATTGTGAAAGATAATGTTACGCCAAGTAAATTGATACCCAACGCGTCACGCTACAAAATTGTGCCGCTCGTGGAATGGCAACAAACTTTTACCCTTAAAAATTCTACAGGTTGCATGTTTTGAATTACAGAGGAGGTCTAGGACTATAATTATTGCTCTCACTCTAACGATTTCTTATTTATTTTACCTTTTATTTTTTATTTTTACACTGTTCTTTAAAAAAAAAAGTGTCACTTTTATTCCTATTACAAGGAATGTAAACATCCCTTGTAATATAAAAAAGCATGACAGGACCTCTTAAATATGAGATCTAGGGTCAAAAAGACCTCAGATCTCATATTTACACTAAAATTAAATTAAAAAAAATAAATAATTAAATGTTATTTGAAAAAAAAAAATCCTTTTAAGAGCTATGGGTGGAAGTGGCATTTTGACGTTGCTTCCGCCCTGCAATGGTATGGAGACAGGTGGGGGCCATCTTCCCCTCACATGTCTCCATGCCTAACAGGAAGAAGGATCTCATCAGCTCCGCCGCTACCGATAGCTACCGGAGCGCGGCGGGAGGGGGGCCCCTCCGATAAAAGAGACCACTTTTATTTGAAAGCAGACCGCCCGCTGAAGAAGAGGATACCAGGGTTATGGCAGCTAGCTGCTGCCACAACAACAAAGCTCCTCTTCAAAGTGCCAACGTAAAATAACTGCGGGCGGTCCGTAAGTGATTAAAAAGAAACTGTCACCCAAAAATCATCACACAGCGGTCTTTTTGTCCCCTATGTGATAAAAAAAAGTTAAGTAAAAAAAATATATATATGTAAAACGTAAAAAATTAAAGTTACACCCAAGCACATAAAATCTCTCCAAAATGTTTGAAGCCCCCCTACACCTGCATATTATGAAAGAATGTAAACGCACATGTCAGGGGCGCCTATGCATTAAAACGTCAATTGCAATACACAAGTTACACCGGAGTGGGTGCAATATTTCTAGCACCAGAGATAAATTAATAATTAAGATAAATTAATGAGCTATAGGGGGCTTTGAAAGTATCACCTATGGAAAATATTGATACTGATGTTTGTCACCATTTACCATGCGCACGGAAATTTAAGGTTTTACATGTTGGATATCTATTTACTCAATGCAACCTCATCTTTTATATTTTATCAAAACATGTATGGATTGTGTTTTGTGTGCTAGGGTTAGGGTTAAACATTCGGTGTCTAAGCAGTAAACCCTGAAACATATCCAAACCCAAAAATAAAAATGTAATATATCGCAGCTTACCAGTCTTTAGATTTGGTTGCATTCATTTTTTTTTAATTTTCTGACTAAAATACCCCTTTAGGTTGAATATAGTTTTATTATCTTCATATAAAAAAATCAAAACATATGTGGGTACAGAAGAAAAGAAAGCGAAGGGGATAAAGTATAACAATTGTATACAATACAATTGTATACAAAAGAAGCCAATCAGAAATCACAGGTTACAGTACACCATATCATGTGAACATCTTACAAATTTTTACGGAGAGAAAAAAAAAATATAAGGGGGGGGGGGGGGGGGGGCAGAAGGAAAGAGATAAAGACAACGTGAGAAAAAGAAAATTCAAAGTGCAAAGGTTTCTGGTTAGAATGACACAATGTGAGTCATAGAGATCAATGGACTACCAATAGTTTCTTCTAAGTGAAAGAACCCTTGACGAGTATGGATTATAATAAGATAGAGAGGGAAGGGGGGAATGCTGGAAATCTCCTCCTGGTTAAATAGAGAATCTTCTTTAGAACTTGTCCGAGGTCGAGTAATGGATCTAAATATATCACATTTTGTTATGTTTTTCCCATGCATCTAGTTCTCTAGCTTGCTTCTCCTCCATAAGCATGGTGTAGTTTTTTTAATCTTCCCATAAATTTAGGGAAGGTGTAGTATTGTATTTCCTGAACCTGGAAATAAGCTGTCGTGCAGCTGATAAAAATAATCTGAGAAAAACCTCCCATCGTATGCTGCACAGTGGTCCAAAGACCTGGCGATAAATCTAGATGCAGAAGACTGGACAAATATATGGGCTAATACAAAAATTTCATCCCATAATGTAGTCGCACATAAAGCAAATTATAAGGTCTTCATGCGGTGGTATTTGGTCCCAGCTAGGATATCTAAATACTTGCCGAATTATCCTTCAGTATGCTTCCGAGGCTGTGGTGAGAGAGGCACGCACGCCCATATTTGGTGGTCATGTCCGGTCATACAGCAATTTTGGACAACAATATTCCGCATGGCTTCTACTCTGCTTCAAGTTACCCTAGACCCTGACCCGTCTCTGGCATTATTGAATCGTGTTACAGCGAACTGTACTAAGTCACAACTCTGTCTCCTTATTCAACTCACTACAGCGGCCAAACAGACGATAGCTAAGACCTGGAAAACCCTGAAATTAAACCTTACCGAAGTAAAAAATAGAATCATCCAAGCTATGATACAGCGAAATTGAGGCTACAATTTTAGACAAAATTCCCCAACACCTCAAAATCTGGTGCCCTTGGGTGGAACAATTTCTACCTCCAGACTTTGACAAACATTTACTAGTGCCTTAGCCCCCTTTGATGTCCTAAGCTTCCTCCGTAATGTATCAATGACCCGTGCGTTCCCCCTGACCACCCTCTCCCAACTTATTCCTGCTTCTTTCTTTTCTTTGCTTTCCTTACCTGGTCTTTTCCCCTCTCTCCAATTATCCGCCTTATTCATAATCTCACCACTGGTAGTGTTATTTACTTATTACACATACCTCACAAGTTCCTAGTACAGAGAAACATTCCTACCCCATTCACACAATATTACTGGGGCTTTACCTCTTATGTTTCAGCATCCTTTAGGACCCTGATGTATATACACATATAGTTGAACCTGTATCACCGCATTTAACAAATGTTTCTTTTTTCTCTGTATTGCTTTACAATGCGACGCTGTGTAAGTCACGTTATTTACCGTCTCGCTGAGATTGTCAGTTGGTGTTTATTGATTGTTACCAATAAAAAGTTTGAACAGAAAAATAATCTGAGAAGACTAGATTTTTGATATTTAATAGAGCCCAGTAAAATGGACAAAAGTGGGATCTTAGTAGAAGGGATGAGAGACTCATCATAGATTTTATTAAATATCAGGAAGATTTGTTTCCAAAATGGACTAATGTGGTTGCATTCCCACCATATGTGCAGATATGTTCCTCTCACTCTGTGACAGCACCAGCATACATCTGGAGATTCAAAAAAGATCAGATTAATGTAAATCGGATCTCGGTACCATCTAGATTTTTATCAATGAACTTCTATTTGTATTGTCGGCAATGCAATAGCCGCGGGTAGTTTTAAATGAGTTTTTTCCTTCAAAATGTCATTTTGCTGTCAGACTGTTCTAAACACAGGAAACATGCACCCCTTTACAGGCATACTATAGACACCCCCCAGGTACGAAATTTAAAGGGATATTACACTTTTATTGTTTGACTTTAAGCATTATTAAAATCACTGCTCCTGAAAAAACGGCCGTTTTTAAAACTTTTTTTTGCATTGATCCATGTCCCCTGGGGCAGGACCTGGGTCCCCAAACACTTTTTATGACAATAACTTGCATATTAGCCTTTAAAATTAGCACTTTTGATTTCTCCCATAGACTTTTAAAGGGTGTTCCGCTGCATTCGAATTTGCCGCGAACACCCCAAATTGTTCGCTGTTCGGCGAACTTGCGAACAGCCAATGTTCGAGTCGAACATGAGTTCGACTCGAACTCGAAGCTCATCCCTAGTACCAGACCAATAGTACCGCCGAAGTCAGTACATACAAACACATACCCCCAAAAAATCTTTAAAAAATTCAAATCCATAGTATTCCCCAGCCACAACCCCCCACCCCACAGCTCTCTGGCCACATTGCAGTTTGGACTTGCTTTAATTACACAGGAGTAGATCTTAGTGCTTCTGTGTAAACTCACACTCACAGAACAGCTCTGAAGGGTCAATAAGCATTATGTGTTATAAAATGTGTTCCTGTTTCACCCTTAGGCCTTCACACTATATAAAGCTATGGGAATGCATTGGCTGCATAGTCACTCATCCTAATTTGACAGTAGGGATGGGCCTGCTGTTCGAGTCGAATTTAAGTTCGATTTGAACATCTGGTGTTCATGTGCTCCCTGAACACACGAACAAATAGGGCATTCGTCAGGAAGTTCACCCTGCGCTGAGTGCCCCATAATGCACTGTGCTCTCGTGGTGCATTGATTGCTGATGATTGGCCAAAGCATGCACCTGACCTGTATGCTTTGGCCAATCACATCACAATGTGCTGTGGGAGCCATGATTGGCCAAAGGCAGGGTGCCTTTGGCCAATCATGGCTCGGGGCTAAGTCCACGCCCCACACTATATAAGGCTGCTTACATGGCAACCTTGTGTAGTGTGTTAGTGAAGATTAGGCAGGGTAGTTAGTGGATGGTGCGGTCAGTCAGTTTAGTGCAGTGTAGTGTTGTGAATAACGCAATGTAGTGTAGTGTTGTGAATAACACAGTGTAGTGGTGCCATTTAAGTGTTGGTGTGTACAACACTTCTGTGTCACCACTGATCCCATTTTTTGTTTTTTGATAATATTATAACTTTTTTGCAGCATTAGGTTGTGTTGCTGCATTATTAGTACTCCCCCTTCTGTGTCACAGGTGTTGTTCCTTCTGCGTCTGCACAGCAGTGGTTTCCTTTTTATTTATTTATTTATTTATTTTTTTTTTGGTGCAACAGCACTAAGATTATTTAGGGCATAATTGCTGCCCCCCCCTTCTGGGTCGCAAATGTTCCTCTTTCTGCGCCAGCAGTGGTTCCCTTTTTATTTTTGGCTTTTGATTTTTTTTTCTTCCAGCAAAAAAATTTCTCCATAATTGCTGTTCCTTCTTTTGAGTTGCAGGTGGTCTTCATTCTGTGTCACAACTGTTTCTTGTTTTTTTGGCCTTTCTTAATTTTTTTTACATTTTTTTTTGCAGCAGTAGTAAAAAAAAAAAAAAATCTCCACAATTGCTGCACCCTTATCTTCTTTATTTTTAAAAAAAGAAAAAAACTAGTATAATAAAAAGTTATAAAAATCTCCCCCAAAGGAGGCACATGCGCGGAATCTTATTTTTGACAGAAAATCACTCCCTAAACTCCCGTGAGAGAGACATTTGGGACATAGAATGGTGTAGGGGGAGCCCGTAATAAGTTCAAAACTACCCCCAGCTGCGACGCTCAGGCAAAGACTGCAGCTAAAATGGTTCCGGTCTCCTCAGCCTCAGGCACAATCACCTCAGTGTGAAGGAATAAGACAAAGCTGTCACAGCAAGTCTATTCAGGTGAATCTGATTCTGTCACAAAATTCTTCACAAGAACCCACTGCATCCCCAAGCCTCATGAAACAATTTGAGAAAATGCTGCATAAAGCTTTAAAGCATACCTCAGAACAAATAACCAGTAATCTTACAAAAGAAATCAGAGAGCTGGGACACTGCACAGCAGCACTGGAGCTTAAAGTTGAGGAAATAGAAAACTCAGCACAAGATTACATGAATGAATTAGATCTCCTTAAAGAAGAGAATCCAAAAATTACAGAACAATTGGAGGACTATGAGAATTGCGCAAGAAGGTCCAATCTGCGTATCAGAGCCATACCTGAGTCGGTCATAGACCTATCTTCCACTATAACAGCATCATGCCAAGAACTGCAACCAGGTATACCACTTGAAAGGCTGGAAATGGATAGGGTGCATAGAGCCCTCATGCCCAAGAAAACAGATGGCCTTCCACGTGATATCATAGCAATGTTCCATTATTATCGAACAAAAGAGCAACTCCTAACTGCGGCCAGAGAGAAGAACAACTTAATCTTTCAAGGTCACAATTACCAGGTTTTTGCAGATTCATACCAAGTAACCATTTCCAAAAGGCGTGCTATGAAACCGTATCAGAGCCATACCTGAGTCGGTCATAGACCTATCTTCCACTATAACAGCATCATGCCAAGAACTGCAACCAGGTATACCACTTGAAAGGCTGGAAATGGATAGGGTGCATAGAGCCCTCATGCCCAAGAAAACAGATGGCCTTCCACGTGATATCATAGCAATGTTCCATTATTATCGAACAAAAGAGCAACTCCTAACTGCGGCCAGAGAGAAGAACAACTTAATCTTTCAAGGTCACAATTACCAGGTTTTTGCAGATTCATACCAAGTAACCATTTCCAAAAGGCGTGCTATGAAACCAAATTACTGGAACTGCAACGCTATAATATCACATACAAGTGGGGATTCCCATTCTCCATACGCTTCAACCACCAAGGAACCAGACACATCTGTAGATCACCGATCACTGACGAACTTCAACAAGCCCTACAAGACCTTAAATTGGTTGATGGACCATCTACTACTACAACCTCACGAAGAAGAACAGCATCTACTTCCTCCCCACAAAACTCATCCCCAGCAGTGGGGAAAAATGGAAATCACCATGCTCACAAGAGAGGTCGCTTTTCATCCCCTCCTCAAGGCCAAGAAGATCCTATGGACTGATAGGCTATTCTTTAAGTAACACACTTACAGTATATGCTTCTGATGAAGACATGTCTCCAGGAAAACTAAAATGTATTTGACTCATTGTCTATGTTCCTTTAACTAATAGTTTACATGCTCTGATTGTATCCCAAACAGTGGAATACAATGTAGGTTAGGGTAGAAATCCCCTATTTATGTTACATTTAAGTATGTGGCGCCCAGATATCTGGGAACAACATTCACAGTGGTTTTACATTTATTTTCAAACCTTGGAACCAAGTTTTTGTTCCAAACCTAAGTTTCTAATGTATCTCCCAAAATTGATCACTTGTACCTTCTAGCTGTATAAAGTATCATCATCAACTGATATGGGGACCCAGCCATGACAGGAGAGATACAATTTTACTTTTAACGCTAAAATTATTTATACAGATAAAAGAACCAAAGTTTTAGAGTAGTCTAAGTTCCATTAATTAAACATATCCCCTTTATCTTTCCAGATTAGAAAGATTTTGCTCCCTAAGTAAAGTTGGAGTTTAACAGCTTTTAATCTTCTAGTTTTATTTTTATTGGAAATATCTATTAAATAAAATAATGCTAATTCCAATATAACAAAAGTGCTATAAATATACATCCTAGTGATGTTATTTTTTTTTTGCACATTTCCTTATGAAGAAGTCCCATGCGTCCCACCTCATCTTCCTCAGATCCCCGCACTTAATATGTGGGGGCTCGATGAAGGCCTTTTGTCCCCTGCTGGAGGGTTTTGCCCCTCATCACAGGTAAATTTTAAATCTCTCCTCATCCTCACATCAATCTTAGGTAATGAGAACTTACCTGTTTTTTTCTTCTTCTCTAAACTAGATTATTCTGGACCTTTCTTTCTCTTATCCCTTTTCGAGTCCGCACGGGTTGAGTCGGGAAGTCGCCACTTCGAGACAACTGGTAAATGTTGCTTATTGGCTCAGCTACCATGGCCCCTTTAAACATTCTATCCCTGAATGTTCAGGGACTTAATGTACCACAGAAACGTACAAAAGCATTTCGGTCATTTCAGGCAAAGAAAGCACACATTGTGTGCCTACAAGAAACTCACTTTACAGAAAACTCAACTCCTAAATATTTTAGTTCATCCTATCCACAAGTGTTCACTGCCTCGGCCACTACCAAGCAATGTGGAACTCTTGTGGCCTTCCATCGCTCCACTCCACTTACAATCCATTCAGAAATTAAAGATCCGGAAGGACGTTACCTAATTATTACGGGAGACATTATGGACACAGCGGTAACTGTGGTCTCTTATTACGCACCTAACAATAAGCCAATTCCGTTCTTATCACATCTCTTACAAGTAGTAAATGCACCTAGAATGGGAACAATCATTGTGTGTGGTGATTCCAATCAGGTCCTTCTCCCATTTCTGGACAAAACACCATATTCTCCACCCCGAAACCACACCAAACTCTCTCTCTCACTTCTCCTCTCCAAATATAATCTAGTCGATACATGGAGAGAAAGCAACCCAACAAAAAGAAAGTACACTTATTTCTCGCACCCACACCAAACATTCAGTGGTATCAATCACATATTTCTAACCACAGGAATGATACCAGAAATTCTCTCATCAACTATAATCCCTATCCCATGGTCATATCAGAATGCAGTCTTTGCCACCATTGCTTTGACCATACCTAAGGCACACAATCCAACATGGTACCTCCCAGATATACTACTTAAACACCCAACATATCGCCTCACAATTGAACATGCCTTGAAAGAGTATTTAACAATAAATGTCCAGACATTTCTACACTAATGCCGCGTACACACGGTCGGACTTTTCGTCTACAAAAGTCCAACGGACGCTGACGGACTAAAGCTGGCTGGTAATCCGATCGTGTGTGGGCTTCTCCGGACTTTCAACGGACTTTTTTAGCCTAAAATCCGACGGACTTTAGATTTGAAGCATGCTTCAAATCTTTACGTCGTAAGTACGACGGACCCCGAAGTCCGCTCGTCTGTATGCTAGTCCGACGGACAAAAAAACGACGCATGCTCATAAGCAAAAACTAAACGGAAGCACTCGGTCTAGTAAAACTAGTGTTCGTATTGTAGGTAGCACATTCATCACGCTGCAAAATCTGTGATCGTTCAATGCAGCGCATTTTATTTCTTCTTTACGAAGGCTCTAAAGAACGAAGGTGTTTTGCTGTTCATAATCAGAGTTCTCCCAAACTGATTTCTGGATTCTTTTTCTCTTTGATCTCATGAATGATATAGTATGCCTTTTTAAAACAATGTTTCCATACTAATAATACTTTTTCCCCCTTTTTTTTTTTTTTTTTTTTTTTTTTTTAGGTTTGTAAAGTTAACACAAAGAACCCATTATTATTTTTTTTTTTTATAGTGTTTATTTTTTAGTTTTTAGATAAAGTTAACCCAAAGCACCGTTTTTGGTTACGTAATTTTTTTGATTTTCAAGACTTACCACTTGAACATTATTAACATTAGTAATGTATTTTTGGTGTGTTTTTTTTCAAACTCAATGAGATTGTTGTCCCTTGTTAATTTAACATTGTGTGTAAAATCAATGATTTCAAAGAAAACACATAAAGTCTTTTGCTAAACTCAAAAAATATCCATTTATTCATGGTCAAAATAAAATAAAGAGGAAGTCAACGCTGGAAAAAGTCGGTGTACCAGAAAATTGGGATCTTGAGGAGTCCATATAAGAGGGAGCACAATCTGGTCCAAGAATCCCAGAGATCAACAGCACCAGCAGATGATCTAGATGTCCCCAGACTGTGGTCCTACAACAGCCTGCGTCTTCTGTCAGACCAGACTGAACCCAGGTCATCATTTTCTTCTCTTCCCTGCAGCCTTTCCTCCACGCTGCCCTGCAGCCTTCCCTGTAGCCTTCTTTTGAGGCTGTGGCTCTGGTGTTTCAGTTGTGGCAGGAGGAGGAGGAGGAGGAGGAGGAGGAGGGGGGGCTGCCTCATGTAGTTGGGTGTTTTGTGTTAGCGTGCCCTGCAGCCCCTTATGGATTGTTTCCCCAAATAGGCGCTCACAAATGAGGCGCTGCTCCCTATTCATCTGAAGAAGCCTGCTGGCTAAGTAGCAGCCATAGGATTCTTCCGCTTCGGGGGGGCTCCTTAAAAAACGGGTGGCCTCTTGCATGAGGCGCAGGGATGCGTCCTGTGTGACCATCCCCTTCCTGGCCCTTTTTTTGGGAAGGTGGAGGGGAGGCACTTGGGATTCGGTCAGGCTCCTACTGGGCCCAGCCACCTCACTTGGCCCAGCCACCTCACTTGGCCCAGCCACCTCACTGGGAGCAGCCACCTCACTGGGAGCAGCCACCTCCTGCCTGACACTGGGCCCAGCCTCCTCCAGGATGATGGTGAATCCGGCCTCCTCCAGGCTGTCCATGGGCCCGGTCTCCTCCTGCCTGCCACTTTCCCCACATTCCTCCTGGATGGACTCATCCTGTGTATAAAAAAAGGACAATAGTTTGAGTATATTTTTTGGGGTTCATCAATGACACACAGTTTGCTTCTCATGAATAGCAAATTCAATGTGAATACTTCTCTTTAATAAAAGAGTCTAATCAGACACCCTAATTATTTCAAGCAGGTGCCAAACATATTTAGCCACTACTGTCAATTGATATGTATACCCAATTTTGAGTGCCAAATTATTTTAGACAATTATAACATCCAGTTAACATCATTAATATTAGTACAGTAAATATTTGTTAAAATAATTTACCTGACTCCAGATGGTCATATCTGGTTCATCCAGGATGGAAGACCCAGCTTGCTCCTCATCAGCCTCTGCTGGGGTGGAGGGAAGGGTGGAGGGAAGGGTGGAGGGAAGGGTTGAAAGTGATGGCCTGGCTTCATTCTGGTCATCCAGAAAACGGAGTTGATTGTAGTACCACAGCCTGGGTACATAAACATCATCTGCTGATGCTCCTGATCTCCTTGATTCCTGGATCTTCTTATGCTCCCTCTTATACATGTTCCTCAAGCCCCCAATTTTCTTGAGCAATGTCTCCATTGTTACTTCCGGGATGGTCGCCTGGACAAAGGCCAGAAGTCTCTCCAGCGTTGACTT